>NW_019416556.1:313079-483829 GCF_000390285.2 Anoplophora glabripennis
GCATGTTTCGACCGGTAGACATGTCAATGTCGGAAGAATTTCTGTCGGACAAATTTAAATCGGCATTTGCAACAAAATTTCCAGTTACTTAAGCTAAAAATAAAAGATGTGGTCTTGACTTTTCAAGACCCCGGGAAATTGCCATGTTTTTGAACTTTTCCGAGTAGAAAAGCGGAGGAATCGAGAAAAGTCGCAGAGGAAAAATGTGGTAGACTCGTCAAAACGAAGCTCCTCAGGAGTTAAAAAGTATGTGGTAATCAACTTTCCAGAGGGGGCCTGTACTGTGGACTATTACGAGTCGATGGTCAAAATTTTGAACAGTTGTTGTAATATCAGATATGTCAAATTATTTTTTTAATTCAAACCAGAAATTAATCTTATTAATTAATAATAACATCAGCGGCAGAAGCAGTTGATATTGTTGATATAAACTAGGCGTTATAAAATTTTATTTATTTCTTTCCTTGGGAAATCTTTCAAGTTTTTGTCCGTTCTTTTTTTTTACTACACTTTGCCGCCGTGCCAGACACCGACTGCATGCTTTGCTTTGCACAAGGTCAGGTTTTACAGTTGACCAGTTTCAATTGCCGTGCGGAAGTGTATTTTTTAAATCATTTTGAAAGTGCCCATTTTGATCAAAACTGTATTTGTAGCCCCCTGTACATTCATAATTTTTTTTGGATAAGTCCTGAATCACCCTGTATATTTATGATTATTGCACGTAAAAAGCAGGCACTTGCTTCAAAATGCGATTCTCTTAGTACCTTTTTTAAACCTTTTGTTTTGCAAGAATCGCTCATTCCATTGAAGAGTTACCGTTACCGCTGATTACAAGTACCTGTTTCTTTTCTTTAATTCGCGGGTATGAGGAACATTCGGTTCCTCCGAAGCTGTCATTGTGGTACCATTCGTCTATAATGATGGCCGCGCCGGCGATTTCTTTCCCGTTCAATTCCCAAGGCAAATTACAGAATCAATACCGAACCCGTCGACGTCGGCTATAATCTTCTCTCGTAACGGCACAGGGAATCCATGAATCTAATTGAGTGTGTCTAAAGTCATTCCTCACGCACGGCGAAGAAGTTGTCTCGAGGCGATAGGCGTTCAACAGTAGCTACTATTAGCGTTCTGTCTCGTCGCCGCACTGTTATTATGGCCATTAAGGCCGGCCTCCTCTCCTCACACGTGTTAGAGCCGGTCCTTTAGGCCGTTCTTCAAAGGGGAAAACATGCATGTAGAAGCGGCGGTCCGAGCTGCCTTCCACCGTGGCTGTTTTCACTTTATTGACTTGAAAAATAAACAACCGCTGTCTGTCAATGTTGGTAGGAGGTTTTCACTTCGCAATATTACCAGTGTTTAAGTTATATCCGGAAATTTTTCCTGTGTCACAAATATTTTCAAAATTACGTTCCCACTGTTTTGCGATCTTGATTAGTATCCAAGTCAAGGTTTTAGTGGGATAGAGATCAATTCATAAAAGAACACTATATTTTAAATCATTGCCAACGTTTCGGCGTTATTTTACACCCTGAGCTCTGAGGATGGTGTAAAATAACACCGAAACGTTGGCAATGATTTAAAATATAGTGTTCTTTTATTTATTGATCTTTATCCCACTAAAACCTTGACTTGGATTTTCAAAATTATTCGCGACCATGAAGAAATTTTGGGGAATAATTTAAGCACGTGCACCAAAATTATGAATAAAATTAAAAATCAAACTTGACGTTTTGTAGTCGAATCATTGCAATAAAAATCTAAAGAAAGCCTTGCCAGGCGAACTTTGCCTTTAAAGATCGATCACTAAAAAAAGATCAAAATTGAATACCTAAAAACGCCAAACAGACAAATTAACAGAATTTCTTTCCCAAGAAAATAAATAAATAAAATTTGATGACACCTATTTATATCAGCAAATTCAACTGCTTGTGCCCCTATTATTATTATTAATTAATACAATTAATTTGTGCTATTACTTAATAAAATAATTTGACATACCTGATACCGGATGTTACAACAATCGTTCAAAATTTTGTCTACCTATGTGTAACACATTTGGGCCCATTTACCCATTTTCTACGAACTAACACAAATGTTGTCTTGATTCACCATGAATTAAAACGATATCCATCAACTCCAAGTTGCTGTACACGTAAACCATTTTTAACACTTGAAAAACTAATGTAAACACTATCGCAAAAACGTAAATACTAAACTCGGATTTCAGTATTCAGAATCGCCTGGGGCCACGTGGAGAGAGAGAGCATTGCGCACAGCGCACAACGCTAATGACTCTAAATGATTATTTACAAATTAGAATAATCCTCGAATATGTCATGTCCATCTGTACAAGAAATTGATCAAAAAAGACGAAATCACGTTAAGATCAACAGATTGTTTTCAAACTGGAAGAAAACAAATTCAAGGGGATAGCACAAGAATTGATCAGTTTGGAAGAATACTACATTTTTGTGGTTTAAATCTGCAGCTTCTGATGACATGAATTGACACGAAAAAAAGTTAAAATTACCAAGACCGACTGTTGTTTCAATTTTGACCAAAAAGATGGTTAGAGAAAAACAACATTAAAATTACAGGGCACAGTAACAACCAATCAGTCAAGCCTTATTTACATTTGGAAAGTATATGATGTCAATGTTTAGGTTCATTCTCATTCAAAATTCATAAAACAAATAGATGAGTAGTAAAATTACCATCAGTTCTAATTGACATTTTCCTGTTAAAACGAAGTCCGCAGTTTTTATACGAAAAAAATCTTGTTCTTATATGATCAACATTTTCCATGAATTCTACCTTTGCAATTTCGCAAAAATATATATGCTCATTCGTTCTAACATGATCAATCAGTCTTTAGAATTAGTGAAAATAACAGTCAGAGTGAGAATCACCTTTTTCGTTTTAAATAGCCAACAGTGTGTGTTATATTTGGCATATTTTCGTGTAGTTCTGCAAAAATCACCTTTATTCAAGAACTGGATGTGACAAATTTAACTACCTTATAATCATAGAATTTGCTTCAGTTCAACTTTCATTCTATTTTTTTCTTCCTTAACGTTCTTTCTTCCGTTAACCATCGAGTCTACGATTGCTGGTACCAGCTAGTCTTTCGCGAAATTGTAACCGACCCGAGCCCAATTAACAGCAAAACAAGAAAAGACCATACCATACCTGTATATTTGGTTGCACACTCACATAAAGTTAAAATTAATTTTTAAAAACACAAATTGAAAAATTGTTAGCCTAAAATTCCTTGAAGCCGAGATATGTATAGCGGTTTAACAGACCATTGCATAAGGCATCTTTGTAAATATTATATACATAATTTCATTGAAGACGAGTAGATTATTGCATTAAATTAAAACAAAGGTGAAAATACGAATTAAGATCAAACACGTTTTTAATATCAGTACTCACTTACGCCTAGCATATTTATCAGTTGCGCTATCGCAATAGAATGAGAATTTCCACCCACATGTATAAATTTATGCCTACTATTAAAGGAGACGTAGATTTATTATTTTTAGAAATGTCCTGTATATAAAATTAGTGGGACTTTTATCTCCCAACATCAGCCGCTATCAAGTTACTGTTCCATATATCTTTTCGTCCGTCACATATTTTATGTTGTGTTATCTACCCGCAAGTCCATAACCTTTTAAGCAATCAATACACATCTACGCGTTGATTATAATAGGTATATATTACTTCACTGTTTCAATTTTTTTCTCCGTCGTTTAGTTCTAACAAAAAATTCACCACACTTTCGATTCTGATTAATATGTAGGACACACGCACTTTCGATATAATCGTACAGTGTGTGGAACCCTTTAAATTATTAATAATTTAATTATGTATGATTTTTTAATTTAATAGAAAGTTTGACAATTTTTTCTCCTCGACCATACTGTATACAGGGTGTTCGGAAGCGAATGCGAGTTCCTGAGATGAATATACTAGAAGAATTAGATCTTTTTTTATTTCACTTTTTTAAGATAACTCCATCACTGTTCAAAATATATTGATGAAATTTTATACAAAGGAATTTTTAGAATACCTAGTTAAAGATGGACATGGACATTCAAATAATCTCTCCAAGTTTGTATACACCCTATATTTACTTAGGTATTAGATAACTCATGTTTGTTTCTTTCCCAAAACATAGAGGTCGCTATATGCTAAAAACAACGTTCCGTTTTTTTTTTTTTTTGGTAAATGCTTTTTGGTTGGTTGAAATTTTGAGACAACAGAGATGTTTTATGAAATATCACTTTATTTATTTACTGTAACAAATACTTCTTTGTTGCATGTTGTTAATTATTCTAGGGAAAAATTTATTTCAATTTTCTACTACTGTCAATTCCACACGGATGGGGCATTCTAATTAAATTTTATTTTTTTGGGAAAATTATAAAATCTATAAATACCTGTATATTTTTGTGTAAATAGTTTTTACAATTAATTCAGACTAACATTTAGATTCATATATGTATATCAGGAGGCGTTGACTTTCTTATTGAGGTAAATTGGTATAAATCGTAAAAGAAATTAATGAAAACAAACATTAAACATCTGGATGAAATCTCATTGATTAGTACACCTCCAAATTCAGCTTTCCTTAACTGATAAGTACGCCAAAAAATTGATCTATTTTTGTCTATGGAACGATAAATTTTAAATAAAGTGTTCATAAAATCTATATCAACAAATATGGTAAGGAAACAAATGATTGTTTCTGGTGTTCATAGTGACCTCTATGCTTTAGGTAAGAAACGAGCCTATCTAATACCTAAGTAAATATAGGGTGTTTACAAACTTGGAGAGATTATTTGAAAATTAAATAAATCAAGGTGCTGCACTGGCTGATACAAATGGATAGCTCGTGTGGTACTGTTTACACAAATCGCTGTATATGAATAATGTTCAGTTTTTATCAGCGGCTCCATATGTTACCAGTAAATTCGTTAATTTTGTAATACTACTTAAAATTTGTTTACTAATTATTCTGCTTGAAACTGAAACAATAACACATTTCTGTAATGAAAATTAAATTTAAAAAAAACGAGGCAAAGAAGTAGTCGACGCGTTATCTATGTCCACAAAGCTCCACCTTTAATATGAAGGGGACCATTCCAGAAGTTCTCAATAAGTTATAACAGTTTTGACCATATTATTGTTTTTAAACATCGTTTTAACGGGTTTGATAATGACCGTACTTCTTTCACAGTGCTACAAAGAAAGTTTTTTTTTCTAAAATCAGAATTCCCCAATCGGTCCGTGTTTTGATCCTAAAATTAAGAAACTCCTCTAGAAAGCGGTTTTCGAGATTTCAAACAGACTTAACTAGTCAAATTCATGGTCTCATTGCAGCATAAGCATATAACTGTATAACCCCATGATCTCATAACCCACGACCCCGTAATCCCATGACCCCGTAACCCCACGACCCCGTTACCCCACGACCCCGTTACCCCACGACCCCGTTACCCCACGATCCCGTAACCCCACGACCCCGTAACCCCACGACTTCGTAACCCCACGACCCCGTAACCTCATGTCCCTGTAATCTCATAAACTCGTAACCTCTTATTTAAACGATGTTAATCGCAAAATCTCATGATATTGATCATATGGTCAAGGAAATAGTATTACGTTTTTTTCGGTGCAGGAAAAACCTGGTTGACTTTGTAATACAAATGTGTATGCCCCAGATCATGGGGATTGGGTTATAGGGTTATGGGGTTATGGAAGCCTGTGAACTCGCAGACATGTAGTCTCAGACCCCTAATGTATGAGATCTATGTTCCCACATAATTTCGTGGTTGTACATCTTCGCACACCCCAGGTTACGGGATTATGGGGTTAGAGAAGCCTGCTAATCCATACTCGTGTAGTTTTGGACCCCTGATGTATGGCATGTATGTTCCCACAGTTTCATAGTTCTCCAAGCTCGCACAGCCCAGATTATGGGGTTATGACTTTACATAGTCATGGGGACGTGGGGTATGACTTTACAAAGTCATGGGGTTATGGGGTTATTTAATTCTAAAATTTTTCCGATCACTGATTACTCAAATCAATTTGAAATCTCGGGAACCGCATTCTAGAGTGTCTTAGGGACAAAATATGAATTGACCCAGAAATTCTGCCCTCTGATTCGGATTCAGAGGGTAAAAAATACTGTGGTCGACGGCCCAAACCACTTTCTTTTTGCGGCGCTTTGTTATTAATATAGGTATTCCATTTAATACTAAAACTTTCTAAGTTTATAAACCCCTTTAAATGTATTATAACTAAAAGAGTAGCAGAATTAACTTGAAAAAAAACAATTGAATAAATGTAATTTTTCCTAAGGCCCGTAATTTTTAAGGAGACAAATTTGTATCTAAATTAATGTGTTTTCTTCCAAAGAAAGTAATCTAGAAATATGGCCCAATCGCTTTTCGACCTTGGTGATCCGTCACGCTTTATTTATGCAATTCTCGCAGGTGCAAGAAGCCGATGCTCATTACCTATGCATTCCTAATGTTTCTAGGTTTATGTGCGCAAGGAATTATCACATTTATTTTTGGATTCCTGCTTTTAAAATGTGGCAACATTTTGAATCAATCCACATCGCAACAGACTGCTCGGCCGACTTACACGGCCTTAAACAGGGCAATAAACACTAATCGCCCCCATTAAAATTTCGAGGAATCCGTTCCATAAATCCGGCCGCGCGATTAAATTGGCGGGCGAACGAGACAATAACGGGCCCCTGCCAATAACCGGGGTCATAAAGTATTCTAATCGATTGGTGTCAGGCGCGCGGCGAAAGAGGATATCGCTAATAAAGTGCTGCCGCAGGGGCCGGGAAAATAAGAGCGAAAATGTGATCTATCTGTCATCGCGCTTAATGACATAATCAAAAACCGAACGCGTTAACCACTCCAAAGCTGCAAAAGGCAGATTTGGCATGACGCCTCCCGCGGACGGCTTTATCTCAGGTGCCGCAGCAATACGAAAGTGCTTCGCACTTGGGCGTTGGTTTAGGAATGGAATAAATGTCGCTCTAAAATAAAAGTTAGGCCTATATATTGGAAATGTGACATTCAATGTTAAAAAAACAAATTTTAAAGTTCCCACAACTTTTCTTCTTAATTTTTTTCGCATCTTCGATAATAATTGAGGAAAACGGAAAGACAATTTTCGGGTGACCACTCTGTACATGCACACCCCGTAGATTGCGATAAAAGCAATACTACTGCGGGACTTAATGGACCCAATAAGAATTGGTGCTTTTATTGCCAGGCCACGTCTCTGTTGCCCTAATATTTGCGGTATTACCGCAGGTGCAAGAAGCCGATGCTCATTACTTATGTAAGCAGATTGTGTGTAAATTTATGTGTGCAGTGAATTGTCACATTTATTTTTTGTTGTACTGTAGAAGGACTTTACAATACTTTAAATCTATAAATGTCCTAAATCTATAAATGTCCTTTAATATGAGTTATAATTTTATTTTACATTGTTTACAGTTAAGAATATGGATTTTTAATTTTATTCACACTGTATAGTAAGGGTTTTAATTAGTAACTATATTTTATTCGCCAAAAATAGTGTTACACATTTTTTAAACATTCTATACAGGGTGTTCTCAAAGTTGAGTAGTTTATTTTAACAGTTGGTACAACTCGTAAAAAAGGTCGATTTACCAAAAATCGTTTATATAAAAGTTGCAGAAGAAGAGAGTTATAAAAATCCTTTTCTACAAAAATTGTTCAAAATTGTTCTATAAAAATTGTTCAAAAATGTTACCATTTGTTTACCATTTATGTTTTTACAACGCAGTGATCGAAAATGACAATAAATCAGGTTTGTATAATAAAGTTTTTACATTTCAATTTTTTTAAATAATTGTTGCTTTATATGGCAACTATATGGTATATATAACTTTTATATAAACGATTTTTGGTAAATCGACTTTTTTACGAGTTCTTCCAGCTGTTAAAATAAATGACTCAACTTTGAGAACACCCGATATATGGTTACAAGAAAAATGTATTTTGAAACTCGAAATTTCCTTGATAATATGTAAAATTGAGCCATAATTCGGGCTTTTGCGTAAAAAGAGTGTCATCGATTCGAAGAAGATCCGCAACATAATTTTCTACCTTTTTGAAAGTGTAACGTCTACAAGGTCCTTTGAAGAAAAAAGCTTGTTTCAATTTGTACATAGGTAATAAATACAGAAGAATAAATACGACCACCGCATATAATCGACAACAACACTATAACTCTCGCATGGCCAGTAATAGTACGGGTGATGAACTCATAAAGTCTACAGTACATTAAATAAAATTGTAAGAACTGGATTTAAGTTACTCCAAATATTTCTTTCAATTATGTCGAACTTGTTTCTGACTGTTATTCTAATAATTCGTATAATTGAGGAAATATCGTAGCAAAACAAAAAATTGTTTTAAAGCAGGTTATAATTTCCTTTCACAGAAAAAATCATCAAACGTGTAACTGAAGTAAATAAATTATGTTAAAACTCCCAAAGTCTATAATCGAACTTTAAAAGAAAAAGTACTACAACTATTTTGAGTTCCCCTGTACACCCCTTCCATTTTTGATATGACCTTTCCGGACACCCTGTATAATAATTGCATTAAGTGTCATCTAGTTTTAGTTAATTTCAATTTTGATCGTAAGGACTTTTTCTAATGACAAATTAAAATAGCATTTTATTTTTTATTGGCATTAATTATTTTCTTTTTTGTTTCAGGTAAGATTCCATCAAGTTGAACATCCCTCTTAGGTAGCGGTATGAGGCGATGCGCAGTTGTTACAAAGGTAATCTTATCGTTTGTATATACTTTAAAGTCTTTTTATTAATATTCGCCGTTAAATAGAAACTTACGTGAAATATCGTATATGGTACCATTAGAAAAGTAACATATCTTAGTATATATTTTATGATATATCCTATCGTATTCTCTCTATGCAGAGAATCCTACTTTGTCCTGGTTAGAAGTGTTGTCCTGTTCAATTAACTGTAGAATACCAGAGTAGACGTTCAATCACACGTGTTGACGATTCCGCCAATTCTCAAAGTGGATTTTCGCTGCTGTTTCTTGCCTTTGGGTCTCTGCATTTCAGTAATCTCTACTTTCGTTTCGATGATCTATCGTCGAATATAGTTGAGTTTCTAGAAATGTGTTCATCATCACCACATCGTCCGTTGAGTCTGGCTCGATGTTTGTATATTTCCAGCTGTTTTATTGCAGAATTCTAATCAACGGTGATTTTTTGAGCGATCTTGAGTGATCACTCTGCCAACAAAAATGGGTCGTTTAACCATCGTCTATTCCGACTTGGTGTACGGTTCTCGATCCGTGGAGACCCCGTCAATTGGATTCAAAACATCGGTGAAAATTTCGATTCTTGATCAACGCTCTCTGTGGTTGCTTTGGTAAGTCTCCATATCCTTTGGAATACCTTTAAATTCAGAACATAGGTGAAATTTGTATTAACCTGCCTCAACATGCATTTCGGCTGATTATAGTCATTTTGTTGCTAGTTGCAGACTAAAGATAGTTGCTATTTTCTTTGTTCACAGCTGTTATATCTTGAAAGTGAAGACCGCCGGGGATTTTCGTATCCGTCTCCCGTGCTAGGACACATCGGCCATACAATTACGCAGTCTGGGAAAACGGCCTGGCCGATCTAAGATCGGGGAGCGCGCAGCATTGCTACAATAGCTATTTGTAAATAGGGACTGGTCGAAGATGGTAGCGCAGATAGCTAATCTCGCCGCTGCAGGCCATATTAAAAAATCAATGCCGATATATGGCGGTGGTCCGGCCATTGTATGCTAAGCCGGGGGGACAATTAGAGTCGCGGTGTCGGTTGCACTACGGCTCTCGCCTAATCCTGCCAAGTGCAGCGCCAATATGTTGTGTTACGTTTCTTTGTGACGCTCTCCTTTTATTCAGAGGAAACACCTGCTGCGGACGGGTCGCGATGTCGCCGCGCGAGACCGTCCTTCCTTGTCGCGACGTCATCCTCGTCTCGCGGAATTCGGGAATTTCCCGGATCCTTCATACAAAAAATAATATATGGAAATATACTCTTTTCTTTTATAAAAATTTAAATAAGTATCTATTCCGTCAAATTATCCAAATTGATTTGGTGGGATACATTAGTAAACGGAAATAGAAGCACCACTTACGCTTATTGATGCACATGACATTACATCGCAGATAAAAAAAGCACTAGATTAATTTGAAAAGTCACTAGAAACTGATTTCGTGTCTCTTATGCAACCAGCAATATATTTAATAATAAAAAAACTGCCAGATCGGTACGTACAATATCTGTGGAGATAGAATTTCAAGAAGACCCCTGCATCACTTTCTTGGAATTAACCGCATTCGACACCCAAGGTAGAAAGGCATTGACGGCGTGGCCTGGTGTATTTAGCACTTACGGAGGCGTATTCTTCGTAAGTATATCGTCCTGTTCTATCTCTACAAATATCGTACGGAATGTATGTGTTTTATTTATTAGTTGATGTTATTTGCTTTTTTTAAATAAATAAATCTTGAATTCAATAAAAACTATTACGTAAAACTGTCAAAATGGTTGGTACTCATGAGTGTTTTATCCAAAGATGGATCCAGACTACATACTTAACGTGTTGCGTAAAATGTTGCATGATAATGTTTTCTCACATGTTTACATAACTTTTGTCCACATCATTAACAATAATATTTATATTATTTACAGTCAAGGTGCATGACCGAAAAGCATAATGCACTTTTTGCGGCAAAAGTTTATGGGTTAATTTAAATAAAAATTATGATAGAAATAGATTTTGTGCTCGTTCGACATTGCCTTCTTAAAAAAAATTGGTACTAATCTTCTTACGAATTTAAATCGTCACGATATTGGTTTAAGTGACATGTCAAAGAATTTAAAGTGACATGTCAAAGAATTTAAAGTAAACTAAAACCTTCAAAACTGGACGTTTCGGCGTTATAAAACAAAATAATATAACTTCTTTTAATCATAGGCCTCCAAAGCGACGTATATTGATAGAAACATAAAATTATACGTTTTACTGAAATTCGTTTAACATGACATACAGCATGGTTATATACGAGTAGAAGTGTTAGTTATACAGGGTGAGTCATTAATAATGGTGCACAGCTTCATGGCAGATTGTTAACGTCAAAATATAGCGATTGAGCTAAACATGCCTTCATCAATTGTTGCTCAATTTCGTTCTACTGGGTGTTAAAGTTGAAAAAATATTTTCTTTTTTTATCTATATTTTAAGTATGTATGCACTGATTGTTTTGAAAATTTTTAGTTTCACGTTTTTTGAGGAGGCAAATACGAATATACAAATAGTGTTGGGGTCAGGTCTTGGGAGCGTCTTGGGGTCTAGTTGTACTGTCCTGTCAATGTAAAAATATGTCTAACTTTTTATATTTTACAGTTTTGAATTTTTTAACTAGAACTACGTTCAATTCTAAATAAAAAAGGTATATTTGTTACTAATCGATAAACTCGACATTCTACGGGAATTAAATTAGAAAATTATTTTTTCCAAAGTAGTAAGCATGGACATAATAAATTGACAGCTGTCACTACAATACCATATTGTTTTCTACTCAATTTGATTAAGAAGTAGTTTTTTCCTTGTCGTTATTTTTTAGAGAAGAGAATATCCTAATAAAAGGCTAAGAAAGTGCATTGAAGTTGCAGGTAGTTAATAATTTGTTAAGATATGCATAATAAAATCTTTAATTGCTGTAATGTTTGTCTTAATTCTTAATTCAGGCTTGGTATCTTAAGACCTGCCAATTTTGTAATTTAATTCCCGCCGAATCTCAAAAACTTAAAACGTCTGTATCTCGAAAACGGTTTAGTTTATCGATTTGTAACTAGTACACCCCTTTTTATTTAGAATTGAACGTAGTTCAATAATTTCTAGTTAAAAAATTCAAAATTGTAAAATACAAAAAGTTAGACAGATTTTTACATTGATAGGACAGTATAACTAAAGCCCTCTAGACGTGATCCCAACACTGTTTGCATATTCGTATTTGCCTCCTCAAAACACGTAAAACTACAAATTTTCAAAGCAATCGGTCCATACATACTTAAAATATAGATAAAAAAGGAAAATATTTTTTCAACTTTAACGCCCTGTAGAACGAAAAGGAGCAATTATTGATTAAGGCATGTTTGGTTCAATCACTATATTTTGACGTTAACAATATGCCATTAAGCTGTGTATCATTATTAATGACTCACCCTGTATATGTGTTAAAAATGATTTCAAAATCTATCCAAATTTTAGATCCCCAGTTACATATACCATTATTATAGAGACATTTAATACATATCTTTTACATAGTGTGGATGTAAAAATTCCAATCAACTCTAAGTTTTCTTAACTTAATACCTTTTAAAGTAAAAAATATAAAAGCTAATAACTGTATAACAAAAGTAGATTACTCAGATTGCGTGTAGAAACTATGTTTTAATAATGAAAATATGCTATAAACAGCAAGATCATGTGTACAAAAAATTAATAAAACGCTGATATCCTTTCTCAGGATATTTCCCTCTTATTATATTCTTTCCTTTCTCATATTCTCTATATCTCAGCTAGGGCCTATTACAACCTTTTGCTGGCGGCAAACAAAATAGATATCAATGCTTAATGCTACGAGTCACAACATCATCGAGAATTCTAGAATACATTGTACAATACCTATGTAGGATCATATTCGATGCAAAGTAATAAATCATTGCCTGTCAAGAGATCCAGTGCAATACGCTTTTAAGGGGTTTAGAAAGTGAATAATTTCTTTACACATTATGAAGGGACGAAGGCATCAGTTCACGTCTGTTCCTACAAAAATTCCTTTATTCTCTTAAACTATTTATTTTAAATGTAATTTATTATAAATCCAATTTGTTTTAAATTTTACATATGTACTACATTTTACCTCTGTACGCGCCACTGTTGTTTACTTGGTTTTTGGAGGCGCTCTCTGATTTACGACAAAGCTCGCCAGGTTAGTGTTTGACGTATAACCGACCACTTCGTACACTCGATGCACCTGGGCGACTACAGCTACTACCAGAACATAGTCCGTATGCAGCGATATTTCAGATTTTACATTCAATTTCATTTTAAATTTGTGGTTTTAAGTGGTTTATCTTACGCCTCCAAAAAATGATGACACAATTTTCCTTTGATAAAAGACCGACAATTTTTTGCTCTACTTTGATCGAATACGATCCTACTATACTACAGCAGCTTTATTGTTGACTTTATGCAACACGTATTAGTTTTATTAAAGTACTAAAAGCGAGGAAATAACAATTATCAAATGAAATACAGAATATATTATTATTATTATTAATTTTCTATTCAAAATGACGTTTAGAGAGGATTATGTCTTGACTATTAATTGTATTTACGTGAGTGTAAAATTTCACACTCACATATTCTATCCTTCCAAGTATGTTTATTTCACCACACTATGTATTAATCATTGTTAAATTATATTAAAATTAGATTTTATATCTAAACAAATATCTTTTTGTACGAATGGACTGAGATAGGTAAATTACTGACCAAAGCGCAAGCTCTGGTTCGAGTGATGTACTTCGACCAAAGATATTATCCTGTAACACCCGTGATACATGTGACATTTTAATATCGACTGACATTAATAAGTGTGACTTGTGACTTCTATTACTGTATTGTTTTATAAATTTGCCCTATGGTTTAATATTTGTCAAAATAACAGACTAAAACGATTAATTTAACTTAATGATATAAAAAATAAGTTTTCGCTTGTTGCAATGCGTTCTCCGACTTCATTGGAATACGAAATTATGAACGTATTTTTTTACCTCTCTTTCGATCAGATCCACGCACCTCGCTCGCGGCCGTACGCCGAGACGCTGACAGCTCCGTGGAAGAAAAAAAAGAGGCTGCCCACATAAATTAACGAAATGTCATTACACCCGTATAATTGGTCCAACAAAAAGCCCGTGTTCTTAAAGGAGGGGAACACTGATAGGTAGTCAGCCAGCACAACAGCAGCACCAGCCCCGATTATATCTTGATACAGTCGCTGCTGCCGTAATGAGCTCCGTCTGGGAACTGTCACTCGCCCCGTTTCTTGCCGCTGCCTGCCCTTATCTACCCCTGATAGACTGCGGCTATCTCGTCCCACTGGTGCTCTGCCTTAATTAGGCCACCTTGGCCACTTCGAATCAGCGCCCGCTATCTCGGTAAAAAGGTGTGTCTATCTGCGACTGCCGGGCATTTCATCTCTGACATGTACAGGGCGATCAAAGTCCGGGCCCACTCGCTGCCGGGCCGGGTGGGTCGGGTATCGCCTCATCTCCCGGATGTACTTACAATTAGAACCGAGTTCTCCAGCTCCCCCGAAATGTATAAAAATGGAGTATGTATTAGCAATAATATTCAGTGGATTATGAAGATGATCGAGTAACAGAAAATGTAAAGCAAGTAAATGTAGCTATGATAAATAATGGGTAAAAAATACTCAACCTTTGCTATCGTTTAGACAGGTAATTCTTTCGCATAGACTAAGTAAATTACAGGCATCTCCCCTATCAACTTCGAGTGGAAGGGGTCGAACATGACATATATCATCGAGGCTGCGACTCGGACTCTCGCAATTGGTTGACTGTGGGAGCGCACGTGCCCCGTTGCATTTTTTGTGTACCTACCGAATACCTAAAGGCTTTGCTGTTTGTTTACTTTTATTTTTATTACTATTTGCAATTCAAACTTTTACATTCCAAGTCGTACAGTTCGTCGCATCTTAAAAAAGAATGGTTCTCTATGAATAGACATACTGTAGTATAACAACCCCGGGTTCGATCGAAAAAAAAAATAAACGTAGTTGTGGCCAGAAATATGTGATCATCATAAGAAATACCAACGTTGTATACATCTTTTTTTTATTGACCGGAAGGGGCTGGCTACCAACTTTAATGAGGGGAAGTATGGTTTAATTTTATAAAACAAAAGCTGAATATATACACCTAACTTTATTATTTACGTACAACAGTTTTCTAATTAAACATGTGACAAATAGATAGAACAACAAAAACATTAACAACCATTTAACATAAAAATGAAACAGGCTCACCTAGAGCTCCTGTGGGGAAAGAGCATGGCAGAGAAACCCACGATCGTTGCTCTAACGACCCAAATATAAATACAAAACAACCGCTAACAAAAGGCATACATTAAGATCCTTTGCTAATGATAAATAACACCTGACTTATTTAATTTCTCACTAAATGTCATCTCACTCAAATTAGACATACATACTTCCAAGTAAAACTGAAGAGGTTTGGTATTAGTTAGCCGGCAGGGCCGGAAGGTACTGGAGTCCCATACGGGAGGCAATCCAGCTATGAGTTGAGATTTCGGAAGATCTGTTTTAGCAATTCTTTTTTTGTATTTAATTATTCTTTTTTTTTCAGATTCGTGCCTCAAGGGCGAAAATGTTAGTAAATTAAATAATTATATGCGTATGACATAAAGTGAGCACAAGAAATGATTTGTTATTTCATTTCGAACAATGTAATCATGGCAAAACAAGTTAAATGTGAAACAAAGGAGTTGTTATTGCAATATCTGGGCAGTCACGACAATATATACATATTTTAACATGTAATAAATGATGAGCAATCGCTAATAATAATTGTAACAATTTTACCTTAGAAAAATATATGCCCTTGGGCATAAAGCAATGGAGGCTAAACATACAAAGAATTATTATCATGAAACATCTATAACCATCACAATCATAAGATTACATAGAACAATTAACAACAAGGTACTTAAAGAATATTACCTGCTAATTAATACGGGTTAAAAACTTTAATTTTTCACTGCCCGCCGATCGTCTTACTACCCATCTCCACACTGTTCTCACTTCAACTATCTAGGCTTCCTTCCAGAATTCCCCACCTAAGCGTTTGTTTTTGCGCTTCCTTATACCAACTGTCAATATAACGTTTTCATTATTATACAACACCCACGTAACAGGCGACGTTGAAGTTGATACGATAAGTATGGTTTTGCACAATACTATATCACTTTTAGTAATTATTGATTCTGTATTTTCTTCCTTGATTAGATAAATGCTAAAGGCAAGAAAAGTTATTTCATAAAGTAAATAAAATTTCAGTCCCCGTTCACGAGATCTAAAAAAAAACTGGTAAAGGTACTGCATTTGAGCAAGTATGCATTTTTGTAAAATTTATAAAATAACATAACGCCCCACTAAGCGGTTTTACATCACGCAAATTACAATATGAATAGCATTTCCACTTTTCTGGTTGCATTAAATATTGACCGGGACAATCGCGTCTGTGTTTATCGTATTTACAAACCACGCGCCAGTCGTAATCGACACAGTTTAATAACCGAGGCATATTTTTGATGGGAAACGCCGAATTCACGACCAAAATAATGACGCCGCTATCTAGATATCCACCTGAATGCAACCATGTGCAGTTTTTGATTATTCCCGATAGTGGCGTGCCGCGCAGCTATCAGTTATTTTTCCAGCGCCTTTTTCCACCGCCGTTTGGCACATTTTCACCAGATTAATCGACGCGTTGCGCTATCTCAGGCGGACTCATCGATTTTTATTCGAATTGTTTTCCATGAAGACAAAAAATCGCGCAAAAAATTCATTCGATGTTCAAGGTCCTCGACGGTGTGTTTCTCATCACAATCGGTCTAGAATCTAACCGTTTGTGTGGGGAAGGGGCGGTATAATATTATTTTGTAGGTCAGGAACCGAAGATGTTAGCATTACTGGGTTTTTTATTATTTATTTTTATTTCCTTAATCACACTTTAAATGATTGAGCTACTTTGTGTTAATGTTCAAGCATTGCTACTAATACAAAAGATGAATTCATTATTTTGTATCATATTTATAAATTTCACTTAACTTAACTCGAATTTAATCTATATTGCCCTGTTATTAATGTTCTATAATTAAATATATTGAATCTTAATAAACATTCGTACTGAACTGACGTCAGGTAAATTAAAATCAAAAAAAGGCATCTCCTCTTCCCTATTAAGTATGTAGAATATGTATAAGTGACCGACATCCACTTTTGATTAGATACACGGATAATGTACTACTACAACTTTATCGACATGATAATCGAATCAAAATATATTTTTTGACTAATCAAGATCGGTAAATATCTTTTTGATGGCACTCCACATGAATACCGATAAATCATCGCTTGCAATATCGGACCATCAGATCGATTGTATTTTTAAATAATCTATAAAAAATATGTACCTGTGAAGTACTTTGATATGTAATGTAAAACCCAGTTTTTGGTATGGAACTCGTGCAATTATTATAGAAATATTTTATCTGTGTTTTTTTGCTAAAATATATTTAACAAAATGTCAAAGTATATTTGATTTTAGAATATTAGAGTTGGTTGTGCGAAATTTCTTTACATTTTAAAATGATTTTCCGTTTTGCAAGGTCTCATTTCTTCCGGACTTCATCCAACTTAATTTTTCCAAATTAAATTTATCGTTTTTAAGGCATAAACAATAAACAGACATTGGGTCTAAAATATCGTTTCAGTTTTTTTGCTTAAAATAATCTCGGATAATCTCTTTGAAGAAACACACGTATTTGAGGAAACACCTTGTATATAGTTACCTGCAAAGGGTTATTATTATTATCCGCTTTTATTTTAATTAGAGATTTAACAAACGGAAAAAACCGGAACAATTTGAAGATACCAGTTTTTTTACAACAACGGTACTTACTGAAACAAACACCCTGTATGATTTATCAAATTAAAATGTTGGGTTAAAACAAGATGCTTAATAAGATTTTTCAATTTTCGGAAAAATAGGCGATGAAATTGGAGTAGAAAATAGTCATTTACTAGTTTTACTTGTTTTTTTTATCTAAAATAAGCTCACTACACAAATAAATATATCGAAAAATAACTCAAAAACTCTTCGAATCACAAGAAATAAACAGATGTATAGAAATTTTAAATGCAGTGCAAAGAAATAACCAAAATAATCATTGGCGTAGAAATTTAAAATTTTCTGTCAAAGTGTAAAATTTCCACGCCAATTTTTGGACATTTAATGATTATATTGCATTTACAAGGAAAAACACTTATAAATTTATATATGAAGGGGGCTGTTTTAAAGTTATTATCAATTTATTCAACTGTTTACTAAGCATAAATTAAATTGGGACAATAGTAATAACAAGAAAATTACTAGTTGAAAATAGAATTAAAAATCAAATGGACTTATTTTACTTCAAAATACGAGTATTGTGGTGATATAATTGTATACAGGATGATTCATATTGTCATTAATTTTAACCACGTATTCGGAAGGCCTAATGAAGACAGAAAATCGAAAAAACTAATTTTCCTCGGCCTTTTAAAAAATAAGCAAACTACCCTTCACCCCCGTTAACTTGGCGCCCTACTTCGCAACAGGGAACGCGCCGGCTGGCGGATTATAAAATATTCAAATGTTGAAGCGAAACAGCTGATTTCCTTGAATTTTGCAATAGGTTTCAAAATCAAAGTGTAACGGATTCCAACTTTGTTAACAAAGTGCTATGGATGGATGAGTGAGTGTTTTTTAGACGTACAATTATTTTAAATAGGTACCAAACTACTCTTTGAAAAGCAATAAGTCACACAATAAGGTATACGTACTACAAACTGAATAATTAATTATGTTTATTTTTTTTAAGATGCACTCTCGATAAACCTTTTTAGGTCAGCGGTCGGGAGCTGTCCGAAAAGGGAGTAAATAATGATTTGAAAATATTTTTTCCCTTAAAATTAATGACATTGTGCCTGAATCATCCTCTAGAAATTTTGTAAACTTTTCCCATTACAACCCTTTATTTTCGCCAAAAGTTAAATTTTTTTGTAAATTTTTCTCGGAAAAAAATGTTCAATATATCCGGAAATTTTAGACCTCTGGTTGTAACCAAACAGAGAATTAGGCAACCATTCCTGCTGATTATAAGTTAAAATCTTTTTTGTTTTAGTTAGGATTTTGGATTCCAAAACCTTCTGCAAAGAATACTCCAAAACACTGATTTTTTTTGGTTAGTAGGGAAACACGAACGTTTAACATTTACTATTGTTTACGCTTTAACAGCACGTATAAAGTGTTTCCGTTGAATGAAACGCCTAAAATCTGACCCACATCACACATTCAAATGTGAATTATGTAACGGATGAAAGTGAACCAGAGTGGTATTCAACCTGCCAAGTGTATTACGATATTAAGCAACGAGAAGGCACCGTATCACTTGGAGCAGCCTAACGACTAGCATGACTTCCTTTTAAATGTCGCACTATCGAAGAATTGGATCGCAGACGCCATGGAATTAAATTAAACTGTAGCTACTAATTCCTGATGCGATATGCGCTGGTATGACATCAATAATAAATTCACTCTGTCAGTTTCGGGTAATCCAGAACCGACATCTTAATCGATACCAGCAAGAAAGGGACGCAAGACAATCAATTAATTGCGTTTGATTAATTATTCGGCGCGGATGCTTAGAAAATAAATAAAACGAAGCACTGAATAACGCAGATGTGGATGTGAGGAATGTAATCTCAAATTGGTTTGGTTCAAAAAATATCCCTGTTTACAGGTATTTGGTAGATGTCCAAACTTCACAAATATTTCAGGGGTATACAAATCGGGAAACCTCATTAAACCTGTAACTGTTGTCATGTTGATTGTTACTTACCTATCACGGCCAACTTAAAATATGCGAAACAAATGGAAACTATTTTAGGAAAAGAAGAATGTGTCTTCATAAATAAAATGAAAAGGACTGAGTTTAGATATAGGAAAACTTTAACAAAGTTACACTCAATTTTAGTGCAAAATGCGAATACGTTAAAAAAATTGGGGGTTTCCATATAAAAATTTTTCGGCATTTTCTGAACTTCATATTCGATCATTTTTTTGACCGCCTTGTATAAAAACTGGAAAAATTTCACGTCAAATCCGATAAATTAGGTCTTTCTCTACAAAATATCCGATTCGCACAAAAAAATAAACCTGTCTTTTCCGGGAAATCTAAATTTTGCTGACTGTCTGCATCTGCAAATTTTTGCCTAAAAATGAAAATATTTGGGAAACAGTCAATTCTAAGTATGGATTGTGCTATATGTTTTCAACATAAAAATTAATGCTCCTTCCAAAAATGCAATAATATACAGGGGGTTCCATTTAAAATAAGAAAGTTGATATCGACTTCCGGTATAACCGGAAGTACGATAACCTTGAAAATATTTTAGCTTGGTAGGCCCGATAACCCGTATCACACCACCACTATTACAAAAAAATCTTTCGATCGGTTTCCCACATATTCATCGATGGAGTTCGTGTATTCAAAACACTTAAAAAAACAAACGAAAATTTATTTATATTTCGCTTTTTATCTTTTAAAAGGTAAAATAAAAAACTGACGCAAAACTTTGCCTTGTTTTATTGATATAGTATTTTTTTGACTTTTTAACACCAAAACTTTTTTTATGCTAAAATCATCTCTTGCGTTTTTTATTTAAATTACCCATTTTCGTTTTTGTTTTATTTAGTCAAAAATTCACAAATGGTGGTGGTGAAAAATGAAAACTGATATAGAAGTTACACTTTTGCCAACTGCTCCTGGAATCTGATTACCGAAAAGCCGTCAATTTCAGAAAGTACCATTTCAGTTTCCTCTTATTATAGTTAACTTCAGAAGATATTTTAGTTAATAAATTGAAATTAAGAAAATGTTAATTGTAGTCGTAGTTTAGAATTCGTCAGTCCGATTTCAGAAAACTTCAATTATATTACAGAAAATGTAAATTAATTTGTAGAAATAATTTGTATTAAGGCCATAGAAATGACACTTAAATTAGTGGTAAAAATTAATTTGGTTTGAACTATATCTGAATTATTTTTAATGAAATCTTGAAACGGCTGAACAATTTTTAAGCTGGTTACCTACCACATTGTCGGTTTGGACTTCTTTACTTAGAGAGAGACAGCTCTGTCTTCTTGTTCAAAAGAAACTCTGAAATTTCTTCTGAAGAACGTTAAGCAATCTAAACCGATGACGTGGCAACCAACTTGGAAATTGTTTCATGCTCAGTTATGATAATTAGGCAGCGGATTTTTTATATATACTTTGTCCAATTAAATCGACACCATATGGGATACTTTTTTATTATTGGTTTTTTGAAAAAAAGTTATTCTTGATGAAAAGTTCTGCATGACCTAAAACCCAAAACGATATAATCAGATTTCAATTTTTTGCAGTCGTATACGAGGTTTGTCGAAAAATGTAAATTTTGCTGAAGAGTAAAGTACCTTTATTTTTTACAATATCGACAATCGTTATTAAGAAAGTTGATATTAATAGAAAAATACGGTCAGGTATCCAATATTATCTATCTACCATTAAAAACAATATTTAATACATTTTGGGTATAATCATAGTAGGAAATAAACAAATAAATTATGTGTAACTTAATTTTACATATCATCAACTTGTGGTGTGGAATTTAATTATTTCAAGAATTATAATCGACTAAACTCGCTGTTCCCAAGATTAGGTGAGTTAGCCTGATTGTAGTTTGGCGGGGGTGGTTCCTAGGGGGTTAGGTGTGACCCATGAAGACATTTGTTCAGGACGTAACATATAAAAAATTTAGCCATTTCCCATAAGGTTTGTGCGGGGTCCTTTCAACAATATGTTTCAAGTCTCCCGTTTCGCTGTCAATAATAAACGTTCAAGGTTTGATTTTTAACGTTGGAATTTTCACTATCAACATATCAATGTTTTCCACATCACCAATTACAAATTATGAGTGTCTACTATTAGTCACTCCACTTAAAAGAATGATTGCATTGATTGACAATGGAATTTCAAGTACAGCAGTTAATTTACAATATTGTTTCTTTAGTAGCTATTATAACAGCCTACTAATGATTACTTGAAATTTTTTAATAATGTGGCGGTTCAGTCATGACACTCGGTAAATATCGGACGTCAAAGTGACCTTTACCAAAAATTGGTATAGTTCTACAAATATTCATGAAACATTATTTTCCAGTTGGTCCAAACTAATGTAAATATTAACTTAACGCTCTTCTTATGTGGATATAGAACGCATTTTATTAATCATCTATTAAGAACAAGTTCGTGTCCAAACTTTCGTATTGTTATTGGATTGATTGTGCTACAATGACGAGAAAAACGTAAAAATTGATGTGTTAGTTACGATGTACTCATGTATGTGAACAGTTTTTCTTGTTATGAAACCCACTGTATTGGGCTTTCCGAGGAATGCCACGTCCTATCTTAATGCACTGATATCTACCATACTCCGCCTGTTATCTGGACAAGACGCTGCTGCTGGCCATCTAACATTTCTGGCGCCTCATGGCCATTGAAAACCATCACACTGTTAAGCAACACTCGATCTTTATCTCCACAATTAATAATATTAATACGAGTGTTTATCCGCTTATAAATAAACGAGGTCAGCCAGCACATCCCGGACAACAAAAAACACGTACACGATGATTGTACCATCGTGGATTTTAAACAGGAAAGAAGACTGCATTTTGTTCAGTCCTGCTCATTTTGTTAAGAGTTGCTGGTGAAACTTTTTCGAAGACTGTCATTAAAGTCAAAAGGAACTGGACTAAAAGGTGGTATTTTCGAACAAAGAAGTCTTTTTCGTACAGTCAATCAAGTCAATGCAAATTTGAATATTCTTTTTGAAATTTGAATTTGACTCTTTATAATATTCAATGTACGTTTGCGACATTGAAGTAGACTTTCGACCCACATGTCTTTTGATTGAGGTAATGTTTACCTCAGAATCAGCTAAAACCATCACAGAAAAGCGTCTGGATCAGTGATCCGGATGTTTTTCGGATGCGACAATTTCAAATATGTAGCGATTTCTTTTGTGGCGCTTCTTATATTATTAATACCAATGACTTGATTGACATATTTTCCATTAGCGAGGAATTTTCGGTGTAATGTCCTCTGAGTATGTGTCTTGCTCTTAGGAATTTTGATGGTAAACATATAACCTTTGCTGTAAAATATTTAGTTGTTCTCTTTTATACGCACCAAATGTCCATTATTAAAATAATTTGAAGCGAACGTCATAATTAGATCAAATTATACATCCTCATATAGAGTAACGTAAATTGCCTTCAATAGAGGAGTTGGTATAAATTTTAGGGTTTTTACTTTCACCAAAATCTTAGATTCTATCCAGACAATTTACTGTTCAAGTGGGGCACCACTTTTGAAATCTTTTTACATTAAAGGTGCAAGCTGTATTGACTATCTCATATTAAAAACAGTATAAAACAGAACTATTTTTATTCCGGTATATGTTTTTAAAACAATGGAAAAAAATAAATAACATTTACTCATCATTGAACTAAAGATATACAAAGCTAACAAAGTAATACTAAAATGTAGACCTAAATATTTAATCAGTAATTAATTCATGAATGTGTACGGTTTTTTTTTCATCTTTAAAAACAAATGATTACCTCTTTACAGAATTAGTAAAGTTAGTTTAATTCATGTTTTGTTGAAAATATCTTTATTAAATGTTATATTAATACTATTCTATTATTTCATTAAAGATTTTTGTTGATGCTGTAAGTTATTATGATAGAATTTGTTAAAGTATTGCACAGGTTTAGAAATTTATGCTATCATACACTAAAGTAAATAAAAAGATAATAATACCGTTTTAAACTACGTTTTCATTAAAGGATAATATTATATAATATAGGACGATTCATAACTTATCCAAAAAAATTGGGAAAAGATGCGTCATAGAAAATAGAGTTAATATCGAAACATATTTTTGAAAAATCCTTATAGCTTCCAAGAATAAAATTATTGAAGTTGTAGTATTTTCAATCCTTACATCGCTGGGCTACTCTCCACGTGGCCCCAAGCGATTCCAAATAACTAAAATTCGATTTTAGTATTAACGATAGTGTTTACCTTAGTTTTTCAAGTGTCAAAAATGACTTACATACATATATAGCAACTCGGAGTTGATGGATATCGGTTTAATTTATGGTGAATCAAGACAACATTTGTGTTATGGTAGTAAAGTATTCGTGTTACGGTGAAGCAAGACAACATTTGTGTTAGTTCATAGAAACTGGGTACGACGGTGTTATAAAATTTTATGTGTTTGTTTATTCTTTCAATTTTTTGTGCGTTCATTTTTTATTATACTTTGCCGCCGTATCGGTCGCCGACTGCATGGTTAGGTTTTACAGTGGACCAGTTTCCAGTGCCGTGCATGAATGTATTTTCAAATCATTTTCGAACTGTCTTTTTTGATTTTTTTTTTACAAAATTGTATTTGTCCCCTATACATTAAAAAAAATTTTTTGGATAAGTTCTGAATCACCCTGTATATATTTAATTAACTATATTGCGGAAACAGCTACTCTGCGGACTACATACCTCGTCCGGCATTAAAACGAAAATTTCCCGATTTTCCAATGCACGACAACATGCGCAACCACAAAGTCAGCTCAAATAAATCCCGGATTTCAATAAAACACCTTGAAATAGAACGACCATAGCTAGTTTTTTTTAACGGCGTCTTTTTTTCTAGGGCAGTGAAGCATGCGCGCGCCAACGAGTTTATGCAATAAATACAAGAAATACTCGGATCTACTTAACACATCTAAGGCGTTCGCCTTGTTCGCCGTCGGTCACAATCCCATATTTCATGGGCGTATATGTGGAACGTATTATTAATTACCGTATCGGAAAAATGACAGGTAATGACAAGGAAACCGATCGCAGATAGTCATTAAATACATATAATTTAGTTCTGAGATCCAGTATAGAGGCATTAAATTGCCGTGTAGGTACATATGTAGACGAAAACAAACAAGTATTGTACACAGAATAAAAGTTACTTTGCGGTTGTTATCATTTACTTGGAATAGTCGAACTTGTTGGGTATGTTGTTGTACAAAAATAGCTTTAAACCTTCAATTGTTTACCTTTCTGTTTTGCCGTTCAAAGTCAGAATTACTAAGTAAATTTTCGTTACGCAGAACGCATGTTAAATCGAAATAAATATTGATCAGAAATCAATTTTTTCGTACACAAACAATATGTTTCTGCCGATAGTTCTGCGTCATAGTATCCGCTTGTTTAAGTTTTTTGTTTGGTTTAGAATTATCACGGAGTAATTGTTTATGTGTTTTTCAATTATTCTTCAAAACTGTCGCATTTCATTGTTTGTATGTTTGTATATATGTGATGCACTGGAAGCATCGAATCAGTAAGGTAAACTGAGGTTCTTCCAATGACTAACTTTTATCTTTGATGTTGGAATTACAAAAATCACGAGCGATTGTGAAATATATAAACAGCTATGTAAACATAAGTAGAAAATCAAATATCACATTTGTCGATAGATATCTTTTCCTTATCAACAATTCTGTCTCTTGATGGGAACACAGACTTAGTTTTTCTTACCAAAATGAGGTGCATGTTTAAATATCCAGAAAAACAACACTTCATTACTACGAAACGTCAAACATTGCATTAAAACTCCAAGGTTTTACAATAAAAATATTCATTTCATTATTAAAAATGCTATCATTCTTATCATCAAGTTTAGATCTAACAAAATCACCATTGCATTGATATGACTCGACATTTCTTGGCGATGTAGATAAATGCATTGAGAGATAATAAAATTCGAAACAATTATTACTAGTTTCTACGAATCACGTTGCCTCCTCATTTGCCAACTATAAATTGCCATTACAATTTACAGTTAAAACAATACATTTAAATACTGGATTCTTTAATTACACAATCACAGGAAAAAAGGAGGCTTTGCACTCGGGCCAAACCTACAGATTTCTATGTATTTTGGCCTGCCGAACTCAAATGCAAAGTAGGACTTGCTCCATCACCCACCTATTTTGAGAAAATCACCCCTAAAGTGTGCAAATTGCTATACAGGGTGTCCCATTAATACCAAATTTCAAAAAAATCGGAATTAGGGTTCCCCAGATATTAGTAAAAACCTTGTATTTTCTCTAATTTTCAACACCCTGTATCTCCGAAACGAAGCACTTTCGGACATAGGTTTATAGGAACTTTCTTTCTTATTTTTGGACAAGGAAACCCCATGAAATTTTTCGCAATATTAATGGGACACCCTGTATATGTGATGATAAAGGGGTATAATCATGGAAAACGATTAGAGGCGTTTAAGAAACTATCCTTACGTATTTTGAAATCAATAAGTTTGGTCCGAGTGCAAGGCAATATTTTTTTGGGTGCCTGTTTTATTAAACAATACATCAAAATGTATGTAGTCCATAAAATTACATTGCCACAACTTTAAATAGTGTGAGAAAGACCAGAACATCCCAAATACCACATTCCAGTTTATTCGAATTTAATATTTTCCTTATGCTTGATGATAATTGAGGCGCTTGAAGATATTTTACATACGTATAGGCCTCTAATATAAAATTCTCTTCACCTTCTCTCAACGCTCACATTCCCGAACATCAGATTATAAAAAGTACGTTAACAGAGCAGGTAAATGGATATAACAAGGAATAAAAATTTATTGGCTTCCATTTACATTTCGATTAGATTCCATACACGTTTATACAAATTGACGAGCTGTCAGTTATCCGGCATTATCGACGGTTCGACTTTCTGGATTACTGACCCTCTAATTACAGCGCTCGGTATATGCTCGCCGACTCCCGTCCATGGGCGTACGTCAGGGAAAATTTCTGTTAAACTGAGTTTAACACAGCAGAAGATCAAAGTCATCTGAACAAACAACATGCTGTCTTGTACGCGGTAATTTTAAAAGAATCTACAAGTGAACAATTGAGTTAGAAGAGTCATGGATGTCTTGATTCCATTAGTTGTAAAAGTTTTATAATTCTGAACGTATGTTTTTTTATTGCTTGTTTTAGTTTTAATATATTTGTGTATGCATATTGTACATCTTGGATATTGCACGATATATCTTTTGTGTATTTTAGTTTGAATTGAAACTGATGATGTTCTGGTCTCGGAAGAGAATTCTGCGGACGGCGCTGGTGTGATATCTCCGAGATATTTTTAAAGTAAATTCCTAGACATTGCATTAGTCTCGGTTAGATAAGCCGATAGCTTCTTGCAGATAGGTGGATGGTGCTCATTTTAAAGTGATACTCTCGAGTGGATATCGGGCAAAACATACCAGAAGTTCGGCTTCGTGGCGCTGATATCGGACTGTACAGGGTGTCCACGCAATTAACAAGAAATTATAAAAAAATATGTATCATTATTTAACGAGAACAAACAGAATGAATTAAATTAATTGTTCAAAATGGGAAGAAAATCTCAGTGTTTTCCTATTAACTGAATTCGACTACTAGTTTCAGGGATACACCCCACCCCATCTTTAGGTAACTTTTTAAGGCTTGTATTCTAATTTATTATGAAAATTAATTGTTAATACAATAAATTTTGTTTTTTTTTTTGATATTCTTATTACTTATTACAAAATTTAGTTGTTATTAATAGAGTAAGTTTTAATTTTTATATTTTGGAATTCTTATTGTCATTTATTCACAATTTAGTACTTAAAAAGTTGAGAAAATTAATTTATTTTAAGGATACTTTTTTATTATGAAGACATTTTTTTATGTTACTTTAAACAGTGTTGAATAAATTGTTTTTTTTCTACTTGACATGGAAGTAAAATGTAATTTATTCAGCATTATTTAGCTTAACGTAGAAAAGTTTTCTTAATAAAATAAATTAATTTTCTCAAACTTTTAAATACTAAATTATGTGAAAAATAATAGGAATTCCAGCAAATTAAGTAGTAATAATTAGTAACAATTAATTTTCATAATAATTTCGAATCAATAAACATGTTTTTTTTTGTTTTTATCCTTAAAAAGTGTCCTGAAGACTGGATGCATATTGAATACCCTGAAACTAGTATCTAGGAAAATTTTATTAATAAAAAGAGATTGTGAGGGGTTTAACTTTCCGAAAACCAAAGAGACATTTTTTTCTCGGTGTCCCGACACTATGGACAGAACAATGAGGAGATGATTCAACTCATGAAAATGATGGTGTAGTTCGTATGACACTTTTTTGATGACTCAATATTAATGGAGTTACATATTAATTTGTTTTTTTCATATTCTTAACTTTTTTCAGTTCGATATTTTTTTTCATATTAACAAAGTTTGCTTACAAAAAAAAATCGTTAAAATTTTGAAGCCCTGTAGTTCTAAAATGCTCTTTAAGAGTTATAAAATTAATCATAACTTCTTTATTTGCGGTTTTTCAAAAAAAATACTGAATATTAAATATTATATAAGTTTTTACGATTTTTATTATTAATAAGAGTTATACCAAATTTAGAAAAAATCCTTTTACTGGAAAATATAGGCAAAATATTAATATGTAATTAAAAAAAAGATAACACAGGCCGACATAATTTGGCCGACCCAGAAACCAGAATGTATTTTTCCGAAGGATTTTAATGTGCTGAATTCGATCCTGAGGTCCAAATTTCTCAATTGACTCTGGTCTTCTAGATTTCCTAACCTAAAAGTGCCAAAATTGCGAGAAATAAGTCAATATGCGATTTCTCAAAAACGAAAAATGATTTCGAGATAAATCTAAATGCGTTTTAAAGAGCAAGTATAGTACTTTAAGACCCCATTAATGGTTTGAGCAAGAAAATTTACCTTTCCATGTAACTTACCCTCAAAAATGTCAAAAATTCTCGATTTTGGTACTTTTAGGTTAAGATATCTCGAAAACCAGAGCCAACTGAGAAATTTAGACCTTGGATTCGAATTCAGCGTACCAAAATCTTTCGGGAAAGTATATTCGTGCTGTTGTGTTAAAATCTTGTCATTTATGAGCGGGTTTGTTATGAAGCTCTGTTAATTTTGACTTTTCGAACAAGTAGTGTCAAAGGAATTTGTACTATTATTTTTATAAGCAAAATCACACGTCAGTTTGTTTACATACGTTGTCCGAACACTCACTCTATATAGTAGAAATATACTTCTTTAATTGAAGCGAATAAATAAAACCCACAATTCGAAAAATTTCGTTCATAGGATACTTCAAATATTTCATAAATTAAATTGTATTCTAATTAAGCAAAACTTCGTGTTATTTTTTATTTCTTGGGGTGTGGCAACGCAAAAAGAAAAACGCAACTTAAACTATGCAACAATTTCAACTAGTACCCTGACAGAAGACCTATTCAGTAATTATTTATTCACCAAGGCTCGAATTAAAATTTTTAATTAAGGCAGCGCAACGGAACGTCTTTTTTCAACGCCTCCCGTCGTCGACCAACTGTTAAAATAAACTTATCTGCGCCCGAGCAACTTAATAAATCTACTCGAGACCTAAAATAACATCTGCGATTTCAAGATATCGACAGCGTATCCATCTTATTTGACACTTGTTTTTAGGCAGGAGCGTCAACTCGAAATTCCTTTAATTTTAGCGTATTTCTCGAATATATGAATTATTTATGTCTCGCGCACCTACCGCGTCAATTTTGCTGTGACTGGTTTATCTACGCGAGAGATCGATTGCCAATACGCTTTGGGTAGCGAAAAAATTAGTAACCGAGTAATATCTATAATTAGAATGGTTCTTGTAAATATTTGTAACTTTTAATAGTTCCAGAACTAGCTAGCACTGCTGATTTTACATTAAATTACAAATTTTAAATTAAATTTAATAGAGATTAATCTAATAGAGGCCTAAATAACTTGAAGCATACTTCAATTATTTCAATTCTTCGACAGTTTCAGTCGTATAAGTCAATTGTTTAAGGTAAGTTAATAGGAAAAGGTCTAGTGGATTTATGTCTGGAAACCGTGGAAGCCAGGGTTATATGCCGCCTTGACCTATCCAACAATTTTGACACGCAACGTCCAATTATTGTGATTTCCAACAATACCGACCGACCTAATTTACATTAAGTAAATTATTGATATTGATTTTCTAAAATTTCATATGTGATTATTATGGAAACAATAGTTTTGCTAAAAAGTTGCTATTTTGCTTCAGTATTTCTTGTATTCATTGACACAAAGCCACTCTTGATGGAAAATCATTAGATAAAGTGTCTGTACCTGTTGGATGTGATATGGCTCCAAAAACTGAGTATCCAAAAGCAATTTTTTTAGTACTTTTTGTAAAACGATCCTTAGTTTGGTGGAGCACCTCTTTTTCTACCTGCGGAGTCGCCTGTTTTCAGCGGTACCTCTTTTAAAACATCTTTAAAACATCTGGTGTCACTTAGACGCTGATGAAGATGAGCAAACATCGTATGATGCGAAATAACACTGTTGGGCTGCAAATAAATAAACATATGTTATTATTATTATAAACCGATCTGAGTGATTTTATTGAAATTGAATTTCTGATATTAATAAAAAAAACAATTTATATGAAAATTGCTACATTCTGTATCTCAAAAACGATGAGTTTCCGAAAACATGTTTATAAGAGCTTTTTTAAGAAATTATTCCACCTGATTTTGTATATATATAACAGTTTCGTACTTAATAGAACATACAAAGGTTAAAGAAAAACATATACGAACAGAAATTAAGATTTATTCATTTATCTGATTATTCTAAAATTTGGCGGATGCGCCTGTCAAAAAATTGTAGCCTACATCGACTCGTCTTTTTGTATGTTGTTTCATGAAAGAGTAAATTTATGGTACACATGACATATAATCCGAGAACGAAACTAATCGTGTGTGGAACGCCTTAGGCTAATATTAAAACCATACACAAAAGATGCATATTTCTTTCTTTTACTGCCTCAACTAGTTCGTATCTTTGACATCTCGTGTGTTGATATTTTGAAAAGCAAACTGAAAAATGCCAGACCCAATCACTGTCCTTCCAGCTAGATGTCACCGTAACAGACTGTGCGTAGGTAGTTATTGATTTAATTTTTGATAACGAAGTAAGAAATCATTAATTAATTCTATACTATGCTAACGGGCGCACAAAAAACTTATTTGAAAATGTAAATACACCGAAATAAACGAACATTTATTTTATTAATTAGCAGGAATAGATTCCTAGGTAGACGTTAAATAGTTGTTGCTTAGCAAGTGTCACAAAGCATTTGTTTAAATGTTTATTTATAGAAATGGTGCAGGAAATAGATTTGGTATATATAACAGTTCTTTTTAAGTATTATTAGCGGTACAAATATATACAGTGTGGCTCATTAAGAACCTGGAAACTACTTAATTTATAATATACACTAAGCATAAAAAATGCCTTAATAAAACCTATTGCGTTACTGATATACACTAGCCACAAAAATTAAGGGATATTAATAAATGGCATTTTTGGATGATCTTCAAAGAGCTGTGACTTGGAGGGAAATGGTCGAGGGATGAATTAAAAAAAGGAAATTGAAACTTCAAGTTTCTAGTTTTCGGATCACGAGGTTAAAATTTTTTAGCGGCAGCAGTTTTTGAGTAATCAAACGAAACCCAACGAAACAAATTTTCCAACTTCTTACTTGTTTAAAAAGGTTTACGGACTTTTTTTGGTAAGTTTACCGTAAAGCTCTTTTAGTTAATTTAATTTTTTTTCAATTTTTTTACAATAATTAAAGTTTTTTTATGAAGTAATTATGGATTATTGCAAAAAAACCGTTTTCAACTTTGATTTTCAACAAAAATGACAATTGAAACATTCCGGGCACTAGGAAAAAAAATCGCAGCGCTTTGAAACTATCAGGGTTGCCTTAGGACACTTCGAGGTTGAAAAGTTGCAGTCAGTATCCTTAGTTTATCCGTTAATTGCAGTTATACCAAGTTATTCAAATATTCCTAATTGTGCTATTTTTTACCTTCTTTGCAATCAACATTTTCAGTTCGAAAACATTTTTTTTATCAAAACCCAATAATTACGACTTGTAGAGAATACTTTGCAGTTTTCAAAACCCTGCTTCCGTAAGATAATAATTATCACAGGTCAATCAAGTTGGTCTAGGGACAATCGTCAGAAGTGACTATGGTGTATGGGTGTTTTTTGTTTACCCCTACGACACACCCTAGAGGTCATTCAAGGTCATTTCAAGGTCATTCATGGAGTATTTTGGATAGAAAAGTCTGAAAAATCTGAAAAATTCGTCTGAATGTCTTTGAGGTCACTGAACGCGAATACAGGGTTATTTAAGCTCCATCACGTCAGGTTCAAGGTGATTTGAAGGTCAAATCAAGAAATGACCTCCGAAAAAACTGAAAAAATTCATGCTTATGTTTTAGAGGTCACTGAACCCGAATCCGAGGTTTGTTTGCCCCTACGATACACCCTAGATGTAATTCAAGGTAATTTCAAAGTCATTCATGAAGTATTTTGGATAGAGAAGTTAAAATCAGTCTGAAAAATCTGAAAAAATTCGCCAATGTCAACAGTGACTTTTTGCTTTGATCGACGATAACTCAGCGGCAAATCATCGTACAGGGCTCCGGAACCGCTAGAATTGAAGGGAATTAAATTAACTAAAAGAGCTTTCCGGGGATATTACCAAATAAAATTTATTGGACTCCGTAGACTTTTTAAATACAAGCAAAAATTTGGAAAAAAAAATTTCCGTTTGTTTTATGGTCTTATGATCACTCAAAAACCGCTGACGCTAAATAAAACTCCAGATACGAAAACGAGAAACTTGAAGCTTCAATTTCATTTTTTTATTCTCTACGACCATTTTCCTCCAAGTTACAGCTCTTTGAAAATCATCGAAAGATTCGGCATTTTTTTAATATCCTTTAATTTTTGTGTATAGTATATATTAGTAACGTAATAGGTTTTATTAAGGCACGTTATAAATTTTCAGAATCTCAAGTAGCCAACTTAAGGTAATAATAGTTACCAAGAAAACAGTAATAATTCCCATAATTTAAGACCAATTAAAGTTTTATAGTTTTTAAGAACAATAATTCGCCGATATTTTTATTTATATAATTATATTTAATTTTTTGAGCATATCATTATTATTTGTGCGAATAATTTACTTTAACTTACATATATGCGAATGTTATACTTTCAATTAGCCAAATGATACACTAAAAAATGTTAATTTAAAAAATCTTTTTTCTCTCTTGAATTATTTACATTAGCGCTTATTCCCTTCTTACACCAGGATCTACAATCATAGTTGACGTTTAGAAAAATCAATCTTTTCGTTATTGATATGTGATCTCTTCTAATTAGGTTTAATTTAAATTTGTCTGTTTTTGTTTGCTTTGTCACATACAGAGGTATCTAACAAATCTGACAAAATTGTTCTCACATATATGGTTCTACTAGACAAAAATATCATCATTCACTTACGTCATTACGTTGTGCAAAACCATACTTATCGTATCAACTTCGACGTCATCTGTTACATGGGTGTTGTATAATAATGAAAAAGTAATATTGACAGTTGGTAGAAGGAAGCGCAAAAAACAATCGCTTATAGGTGGGGAATACTGGAAGGAAGCCTAGACAGTTGAAGTAAGAACAGTGTGGAGATAGGTTGCAAGACGATCGGCGGGCAGTGTATCAAAAGTAGTGAAAAATTAAAAGTGTTTAACCGGTATTAGTTAGCAGGTAATTATTCTCTAAGTACTTTGTTGTTAATTGTTCTACGTAATCTTATGATTGTGATGATTATAGACGTTTCATGATAATAATTCTTTATATGTTTAGCCCTCATTGTCTTATGCTCAGGGGCGTATATTTTTCTAAGATAAAATTGTTACAATTACTATTAAAGATTGCTCATTATTTGTTACATGTTAAAATATGTATATATTGTCGTGACTGTCCAGATATTGCAATAACAACTCCTTTATTTCACATTTAACTTGTTTTGTCATGATTACGTTGTTCGAAAAACAAGTAATAAAGCATTTCTTGTGCTCACTTTATGTCAAGACGCATATAAGGGCCTTGTTGAATTAACTAACATTTTCGCCCGTGAGGAACGAATATGAAAAAAAAAGAATAATTAAATACAAAAAAATAATTGCTAAAACAGATCTTCCGAAATCTCAACTATAGCTGGATTGCCTCCCGTATGGGACTCCAGTACCTTCCGGCTCTGCCGGCTAACTAACACCAAACCTCTTCAGTTTTACTTGGAAGTGTGTATGTCTGATTCGAGTGAGGTGACATTTAGTGACACATTAAATAAGTCTGGTGTTAATTATCATTAGCAAAGGATCTTAATTTATGCCTTTTGTTATCGGTTGTTTTGTATTTATATTTGGGCAGTTAGAGCAACGATCGTGAGTTTCTCTGCCATGCTCTTTCCCCACAGGAGCTCTAGGTGAGCCTGGCACTCTCATTTTATGTTAAATGGTTGTTAATGTTTTTGTTGTTCTTTCTATTTGTCACATGTTTAATTTGAATTGTATGTAAATAAAGGTTAGGTGTATTTACTCTGCTTTTTATTTATATAATTAAAACATACTTCCCCTCTTTAAAGTTAGTGCCAGCGCCTTTCGGTCAATTAAAAATAGATGTATACAACGTAGGTATTCCTTATGACGATCACATATTTTTGGCCACAACTACGTTTATTATATTTTTTTCGATCGACCCCGGGGTTGTTATACTACAACGTGAAAAAAAAGACAATATTATGATCAGCGTTGCCAGATTTTTTTTCGGGCAAAGCGAGATAAACGGAACATACTACGGGTTTGTATAATTGATGCCAAAAAAAAAGGTCGTAGGACGTTTGGCAACGCTGATTATGATATATGTGAGACTGTTCTCAAATACGGTCTCATATACGGTTTCTGTTTTCACATAATGGTTCTAACTAACAATATTGGCAACACTCAGTTACGTTATTACGTCCAAAAAAGAAACGATGTGAGCCCCAGCCGATGTATATGAGACTCAGTCGATGTACGTGAGACCCAGTCGATGTACGTGAGACCCAAGTAAAAAGGGTAGCCGCTAACGCGTGGTATGACGTCACAACATGGCTTCGGTGCGTTTTCCCGCTCTCCGTTTGCATTATAAGGGGGAAATTGTACATTAATGCATCTATTTTCGGTTAAATGGAACGTTTTCTGTCGCGTTATTTGGCATCGGGGTGCTATGAAGAATGCTTCACCCCGTACACACCAATAATTTCCCCTTTCGAGCCGAACTCGATCAATTCATTAGCATCAAAACAACGGTCTCCACGGCAATATTTTCCAATTCCATAGATAATGACGGCGAACTTTATACCGTCGCTTTATTGACATAACCCCCGATGATGTTATCGCGCTTAGGAACTCGATAAGTGCTTGTTTGTAAATGCACATTTTCGTTATCAGATGGGACCCGGAGTTATCATTATATAGAACCAGGAACTGTGGCAATCGATACATCAAAATCGTTACACGGAGCGACGCGGGCCCGAGGGGGGAGCATAAACAACATAAATCATGTGTGCTTATAGCATTCCGGCCACGTTAAAAATGAGCGTTCGTTATCGCCGCCGCTTTGTGGGTGACTAGCCGGAGGCCGGGGTCCGACAATGTACTCGCCGTTTGCCCACTTATTACGTGAATCTTGGAAAATTACATGTGCCACGACTGTCATTAGACACCTCGGCGGCCATTTCCGTCGTTGAGGGGCTCTAATGATGGGTCAATTAAGAAAACGAGAGCAATAGAATTTTTTATGTCCTATTTTCTATTAGGTGTCAAAAATAGGGTTGTATCGGTGTGAAATTTTCGATATTGGCGAATGTAACTGAAAAGAACAATGTTAAAAAACAGGCAATTTTGGACCATCAAAGGAAAAGTATACCTAAGTGCTGAATACGAATATGCTATTTATTTTTTCCGAAAACGATGGGAATACTGTCAAAACAACTACTGTATGGAGTTGAAAAAACAGGCACACAAAAAAAAATTCAAGACCCAGAGGGTAGACCCCCCTACCTCTCCGTTTTGGGGGTCGCTGAAACCGAATATGACCATAAAAAATTTTAACTAGCTGTTTCCCCATTACCACCCCCATACACCCCTTCTGGGAGTTGAAATGTCAATTGTCATACAAAATCGAGTAGGGTGAGTATTCCTATGTTTTCTGGGCCACTAAGAACGAATAAGACTACCAAGAATGAATAAGACCCCCTCGTTACCCCCTAGCGTCACTTTACCACCCTCATACACCCCTTGGGGGTTGAAGTGTTAATTTTCATACAAAGCCGAAAATGAACCCAACCCCCTCGTCAACCCTCAGCACCTTTTGCCATCCACATACACGTCCTTATGAGGGTTGGAATGGCAATTTTCATACGAAGTCAAGTGGAGTGTGATTCGGAGTAACTTTTGAGACAAGTTCCCTCGTCCCTCATAGTTCAGGGTACTTTTTCAACCGTAAGTCCCCTCGCCTTTCCGAAATCGGAGTACTTTTTCAACTTTCAAAGGGGTATTCGTGTGAAAACCTACCAGTTCGTGAAAAATAAAAGGGTTCACTCGTTGAACAATCTTGAAGGGTGAGGGAACTTACTATTGAAAAAGCACCCTGATTCGTGAGAGGCGAGGGGATTTACAGTTGAAAAAGTACTCCGATCTCGGAAAGGCGAGGGGACTTACGGTTGAAAAAGTACCCTGACCTATGAGAGACGAGGGGACTCGTCTTACCCCGAATCACATCTCACTTTGTATGAAAATTGCCATTCCAACCCTCATAAGGGCGTGTATGTGTGTGGTAAAAGGTGCTGAGGGTTGACGAGGGGGTTGGATAAACAAAAATGTTGTATATTACAGGGGCGTAAGGTTAACAGTTTTCAAACTACAGCGAGTATTTATATTGGGGAGTTTCATTGCACTGTTACACGTGTGCACGCGGCAAACTTGTCCTACTGAAAAAATGTAAACAATTATTATTGTGAAACATTTACTAAATTTCAAGACAATTGTTTTCGAGTTTTTAAATAAATACAATGAAATGTATCGATTTTGTAGTTGTGTTGTGCTTAAATTTTAGCTCGAATTTTAGTAATTATGAATCTCTTAAAACAGGAACTTAACTTAATCAAATTATGAATTTGAAAAATATATAATTAAAGTACCCAAAGATTCACGTCGTCTAAATAATCATACGTATTAAAAATAATTTAGGTACTTACCAAAAAGTAAAATTCAGTAATTTTTAAACGCATAAGTACAAAACAAACTACATATGCTCAAAATGTCCACCACCATTTTCGACAACTTTGAACGCACTCTCTGGAAAGCATCTCGAGAAAAGGAAATAGTGGTACGCAAAAAACACTCAGATACGGTTCAATTCCACATACCAGTTGAATTGCGTATTGCTGGACAGCCTAGTACCTCGTCACAGAGCCTCGTGATAACTGCCGCGCCGTTGTCACATTGCTCGATATGAATTTTATCGAATTTTGAATGTTACAACGCTAATTATTTTTTAGAATTAAGCATAAAGAAGCTCCAAAAAGTGATAAACATTGTATTTTATAGTATTCTATGCACGCTGTTATGTCAGTATTCCATAATTAATCGAACTTTTGTACATCAATTTGGAGATTTTAATAATTTTTTTCTCGGAAATGATCGAGTTTAGGACCCATGTCATATGAGGCTTTTTTGTTTATTTTGCCCCTTAGAAAATTTAAAAAGAAGAAGAAAAGAATGAGCGCGCGGGCAAACGCGGCGCAAACACAACTGCACTGGTCCATAAATCCAGTTGTCAAGAAATGGCCTAGCAGTGCAGTGCAGCAATGCGGAATTTGGTGTGATTCCGGTAATTTTATTTTATTTTAGCCACCTTCTATTAATCACTGTTATTACAAATGCGAAAGGGAGAAATAAGAGGGATATTTTGTTTACTAATATTATTACAACATGGCATTTTGGAGACCTTTTGAAACTGAACAAACGAAGTTTACCATCAATATAATAAAATCATTTGACCACATAAATAATTAAAATATGTTGTTGGTCAAATAATCATATAGAAATTTACACATTATATTTAAGATACAGGGTGTTAAAGTTAAGTTACAGTTATAGTAAAGTTAGAGACTTTTATCTCATGCGAAACAAATCGAAGCGTGAACGGAGGAAAGAAGGGTTATAGTAGCAAACTGATGTTGAGAGGACAGTTAAATTTTTATGGATAATGTCAAAATTCAGATAATAAAAATGTAATTTTCACGTGCAATAAGGCCAGATATTCTTCAGTTTAATTAGTCAAGCACTTTTGCTCTACGTGAAAATTGCGTCTATCTAAACTTTGACATAGTCAATAAATATTTATCTGTTAATATTATACGAGTATAACATATCGCCCTCCTTACTCTCCAGGTCTGGATCCTTGTGATTTTCCAATCGAAAATAAAATACCATGTATGCTTGGCGTTTTTAATTTTAACACACTAGTTTAACATGTTAGAAAACATTTACTGTTTTTAGATAAGTTTCTAATTGCACCTACTACATTTTTAAATATAAACTGTTTCTTCCTAACATTACCTTGACTGTCACTGTTCATTTGACCACGGAACAAGAACCTTGGATACTTTGATGTTATCAAAATGTTTACATTTTAAAGGTATTTTTTCTAGCTCAAATGAAAAATAACGAGATCTAAATAAGTTTTGTTATTGGTCAAATGATAATAAATAGATTATTAAATGCATTAAAATAACTCAGAGCCTAGCGGAACATCCTATGGTGATTACAACAGGACGGCAATCCTGGTGTTCCCATATTCAGAGAGCCCAATCTGGCACAGAATCAAAACACTTTTAATATATTACATGGCGGCACTTTCCTTTTATATTTGCCGTTTGTTTGTCTCGTTATCAACGTTTAGATATATTTGAATTTTTAAAGTCAAGATGACTGAAACCGGGAACGAGATATTGTAAAATTGTTTAAATTATTTCGGTGGCGATGCTTATCGGACAAAGAAACGGCAAGAAACGGAATTCTCTCCGTTCTAAATCAACCAAACAGACGAGAAAATATTTTATCAATTTTATATCTGCCTCAGACCGAACAGAAATGACGAAGTGCCCAGATACTGGGTATTCTAATAAGGCAAACAAAAATAAATTAGGAATTCTCTCAAATATTCGCGAATATTGCTTAAAAATACAAGAAGCTGATACAGTAGGTCGCAAATTAATTGGATCATAAGTCTAACTCATAGCAATGGGCAACTTGTATATATTTTTTTATGTCTAGAAGTCATGTAGAGAATATTTTAAACGGGTGTTTGCTGCCGCACCAATTCGTGACGACATTCAGTGCGATCGAGAAAATAACTGATAGAACAGACAGACATTAACATTGAAAGTAACAAGAATCTAGAGATAGCTAAATTCAAGAGAGAAGTAGTAGAGTTCAAGAATGAAATACTAATTCAAAATAAGGAAAAGGTTTCTCAGTACCAGGTTATTAAGCAAAATACCTTACAGTGTCGGCTGTTTTAGTCCAGCCATTTTTGTTTCTGGTTAGTGATTCTCCCTTGATTTTTCTTTATTTATTTATTTAGGAATGTACTGCACAGATCTGTTTTAGGGACAATATTTTAGGATTAAAGGAGTTGGTTAACTGATCGGACGAATAGATTGCCATAACCTATATTTTACGTTACAGATACGTAAGTAAGTATAGGTAACACTTTAACTATCCGTTTATTTAACCAAATATTAATCGAGACTCAATAATATTATTGATTGATTTAACTATTGTAGTCAAACCATTGCATTTAAACATAATTTTCACCATACGCCATACACCACGTCACGAAATGACATAATGGAGACAATGGGAATAGACAAAGACAACGCACGACAACCGTAGAATGGGGTGGGATCACTCAATAATGAGGACATTTACTTCGATTTAGCTGCAAGTGCACCAGTTTCCCCATGCTCTTTTTGTTTTAAAAGTTTGTGCGCTCAATTTCATCCATAGCATTATAATCTCCGCATACTCGTAAAATCTATTTTACTGTTTTGATATGACTTGGTGACCCTTAACACGTATACAACGGGTTATCAGGAACAGAAATATTAAATCAGAAGATCATTTTCAACATTTTTAAACCCTAAACAAGGAACTCATAAGTAAGCCAAAATATTAAACTTGATTCTGATTATTATTACATAATAGTCATAGAAAAACTGAAGATCCCAGTGGTGCGTATATTTTTCACAGGATAATATAAAATTCCAAATCCAAATTTCTAAAAAATGAAAAAAATGTACCCGTTCGTGAGATAAATTGGTAATTGCTGCAAAAAAAACTTAAAAACTCCTTGTATAATTTCTGCAGAAAAATAGAGATATTGTTTTGTACATACATTTTTTTAATTGTTGCTATTTGGTTTCCGCCTTTTGCGCAGGTTATTAACAAAATTAAACAGTCGATATTATTACACACTCCATACACATTATATAAATTAAATATTATGAAACTAGTAGCACGCCATCCTGCACGAACGAAGTGTTAATTTACATACTGATAAAAAATTTATTCCTTCATATTGCACATTTGCATAATTTAAAGAGCCATAAAATGAAAAGTAGATTAGATTGAGTGAAGAGATACCGAAAGGTATCGTGTTTCGAAACATAACTGTCTTTGGAGGCTGCATATTTTAAATTTGCTAAAGAGGATAAATGTATAAACGAAAAGAACCAAAAATTTCTCGTATATACGAGGTGTGACAATTAAGTAATGAGACTGATCCCATAAAAACCGTATATTTGAAAATTATTCTACAACTCTGCCATCCCCTTCAAAGTAGTCCCCTTGGGCAGCTATATAACGATTCCAGCGCGTTTTCCACGCTTCGTAACATTCCTGGAACGCTTCGACTGGGATGTCCGCGAGTACCCTCGCCACGGTCTCTTGGATGTCCGTAACCGACTCAAAATGGGTTCCTTTGACCATCGATTTTGCTCTAGGAATCAGAAAAAAGTCACAGGGTGACATATCGGGCGAATAAGGCGGCTGTTGCAACACGGTGATCCCTTTAGAGGCTAAATACTGGGACACGCTGAGGGAGGTGTGGCACGGCGCGTTGTCGTGATGAAGGATCCAGTTGTTTGCGATGTCTGGGTGCACCCTGTCGACTCGTTTTCGCAATCTTTCGAGTACTTCGCGATAGTAGACTTGATTTACGGTTTGCCCCGGTGGAACAAATTCTTTATGGACGATTCCACGGCTATAAAAAAACCAACCATTGTGAGCTTTGGCGTTTGGTTTCCGGGTCGTATTGGAAAAACCAGCTCTCATCGCCTGTAATAACTCGATCAAGCAGCGTGGGATCGTTTTCCACTTGCTCCAAACAGACTTCTGCGACGGTCATTCGATGCCACTTTTGCTCCTCAGAAAGGTTCTTTGGAACCATCTTCGCACACAACTTTTTCATCCCTAAATCGTCGGTTAAAATTTGTCTAACTGTTTCACGGTTCATACCCAATTCCGAGGCCAACATTCGAACTGTTAAACGCCGATCTTCACGGATTCGGGCGCACACTCGCTGCACATTCGGGTCAGTCCGCACCTCGACTGGTCTCCCGCTCCGCGCCTGGTCTTCCACGCTTTCACGCCCCCTCCTTAAACTCTTTATGCCATCGAAACACCTGGGCACGACTGACAATGAGAGCACTATCACCATGCACTTTTACGATTTTAGCGTACGTTTCCGAAGCTGTTTCGCCCAATCTGGCGCAAAATTTTATTGTGACGCGTTGCTCTAGATTTTGCTTCTCCATTTTCGTGACGAGCACCACCAACACACGACTACTAAACACGACACAGCAGGCGAACGAAACAAGCTAGAGCGATGGTAAAAATATCAAGGGAAAGGAAAGGATGCCGGTGAAGGGGAAAGGTAGTTTCAAGGTCGTAGGTTTACCACAAGCGCGCCAATAAAATCAGTCTCGTTACTTAATTGTCACACCTCTTATATCGATGGAAAACCGAACATGAATGAAAGAAATGCCTTCCTATTTTTTTTTAGTACTTTCTTAATTTTTGTTTGTGTCTATTAAAACGGTATTATTTCAATAAACTATCTGGTACAAGGTACCTAATAGGTCTGCATAATTCGAATTTGGCGATCGTAAATGATATAATTCAGGAGCTTCGTCATTGTGTTAAAGCTACATATATTCTCAATCACTGACATTTTCGTGAAAGTAATATCATTTTCTGAAAGAGCGGAATTGCAGAATGTGATTTTAAAACAAATATTGACATTTGACAGTACACTATTTTAAATTTTTATTATTTAAAAGGAAAATTGACTTTTTTGTCTTAACAGCATTCGGTACTCGAGGTAGAAAGACATTGGCGGAAAATTTAGGGCACGCTCCTGTCGCGATAAATTGTTACAGTAGTTCCGATAATTTTCTTGGGATTCGATTTCAACAAATATTATACCTCAAAAGCCTTAAAATCTGCAAAATACCTTTAAAGACTTCTAAACAGGTACCTTAAAAACCTACAGACCGATTTAAATGTCTCGAAAGGCTGAATGTTAATCAGTGTGAGTAAACGGTCAATGACCCCAAGTACCAGAGGTCAGTGACCCCAAGTACAAGAGGTCAGTGACCCCAGTTGCCAAAGGCCAATAAACCTGTGTAAAAGTGTTAATAATCCTGTGAATATTTGTTATTTGATTGACTATGTCTTAGGATTTACATTTTTTCTACGCAAAAATGATATACATTGCAAATGTCGCTACGAGTAACCATTTTCGAGATATTCATCATTAAAGTTTCCAAAGCAACGAATTTACATTAGTATTTGGCATATGGAGCTAAGATATTTTCAAACTTGGTAACCGACAAAAAATAATAATTAAGAGCGAAGGAAAGAGTATAAGGAAATTATATTTTTTTAAGATTCTTTTTAATTATTAAATTCAAAACTGACATGAAATAAAGAGGACATTTTCTGTAACAACTGCTGGAAGCGGTTTCCATTTATTTCGAAAATATAACGGTGAATATTTCGTAGCGACACTTGCTAAGTATATAAAAATAATAAAAAATGTATCAAAGATGCAGATATACCGAGGAGCAAAAAATTTATGACATTTTAAAGAGACGTAATGGGCCGTAAGTGACGCCCTCTATAGGCCAGGAAAATAAGCTGGGAAATTACCATTTCGCGACTTTTTGTTTCGACAAGCTGAATTTATCACTATAGATGCTAAATATTATGTACAATGACATATTAGTTTCCACAGTCATAAAAATGGGGGGAAGATTGTTTACAGGGTGGTTAATTGTATAATTTTTACGTAAATTCACGTTTTTTGCTTATAACTTTTTCCGTTGATTTCCAAGAGAAAACAGTAAGGTACTTTTTTTTCGTCTTCAAAAGACCTACAAAACTAGCCCTCGAGCGTAAAAAAATATTGATTAGATCAAAAGTTATAAACAGAAGAAGTTTATTTATGACTTTTGAATTAAACATTTATAAACTGCGTTATTATTACCAGAACGTTTTGGCATCGCATCCTCTCATTCCTTATCACTGTCTAATAACTCACACGAAATCTGGAATCGGTAAGTTGAATAGTTTACAAGTTATGGCCTTATAAACAAATTAACTAATTATTAGTCTGGACGATCCCGAGGATCTAAAAAAAATGATAGATTTCAATGTATTATTATGAAATCTACTATGAAAAAAATCAGTGCGATCGTGGAACATCTTCGGGATCGTCCAGACTAATAATTACTTAATTTGTTTATAAGACCATAACTTCTAAACTATTCAACTTACCGATTCCAGATTTCGATGCCAAAACGTTCTGGTAATAATAACGCAGTTTATAAATGTTTAATTCAAAAGTCATAAATAATCTTCTGTTTATAACTTTTGATCTAATTCGGACGGAAAAAAGTTGTAAGCGAAAAACGTGAATTTACGTAAAAAATCATACAGTTAACTACCCTGTAAACATTTTTATAACTGTGGGAGCTAATATGTTATTGTTCAGGGTGATTCACTATATTTTGACCCCCCCTTTAACTTTTTTGTTTTAAGAGTTATAAAAAAATGTTAAATATAAAAGTTGCACGAGTTTTTATGAATTTTTCGAAAATGATAGTAGAAAAACAAATAAAGTCCAAACAAAATGGCCGCGGACGTTAACTTTGTTAAGTTAAATGGAACACCCTGTATATTTTTAGATATTTGGATAGAATCTTCCCTGTCGAGCATAGACATGTAGGCTTTGTTGGGTCCATCGCTAACAATAAGCGAGATACTATTAAAAAACGAAAAGAAGGTTCTTTTATTAAGAAAATAAGACATCTTGTAATTATTAAACCTTCTTCAGGCATTTCTGACTTTTTCCAATTACGTAAGGATTTACATTGATATGGTCCAAAATGCGTATAGGTATTCGAACTAAATCTTACTAATTAGGCCGTGAGAGGTCTAATTACTCATGGACAATGTTATATGGTAGGCCGTGACAGTGACAGCTAATGTCATGACAATGACAGGTAATAATATCATTATAACATTGTTATTGTTTGAGTTTGTATTATTATTTAATTAAAACGGGTTACACAGAAGTAGAAAATTGTAATATTATAGGAATTAAAATAGAGTAAAGTTCTTCTCCATACTCTATTTTAATTCTAAATAATTTTCTACTTCTGTGTAACCTATTTTTAGTCCAATTAACTAAGCCTTTAAATCGAAATTTTGTCAACTTGGCTGAATTTTTGATATGAGTTAGTTTAAGGTATATTATAACAATAAGTGAGAGTAATTTTTTGTTCAACCCCCGGCCAAGGGTGGAAAAAGATAAAACAAAGGGCTTTTTNGAAAAACAAATAAAGTCCAAACAAAATGGCCGCGGACGTTAACTTTGTTAAGTTAAATGGAACACCCTGTATATTTTTAGATATTTGGATAGAATCTTCCCTGTCGAGCATAGACATGTAGGGTTTGTTGGGTCCATCGCTAACAATAAGCGAGATACTATTAAAAAACGAAAAGAAGGTTCTTTTATTAAGAAAATAAGACATCTTGTAATTATTAAACCTTTTTCAGGCATTTCTGACTTTTTCCAATTACCTAAGGATTTACATTGATATGGTCCAAAATGCGTATAGGTATTCTAACTAAATCTTACTAATTAGGCCGTGAGAGGCCTAATTACTCATGTTATATGGTAGGCCGTGACGACAGTGACAGCTAATGTCATGACAATGGCAGGTAATAATATCATTATAACATTGTTATTGTTTGAGTTTGTATTATTATTTAATTAAAACGGGTTACACAGAAGTAGAAAATTGAAATATTATAGGAATTAAAATAGAGCAAAGTTCTTCTCCTACTCTATTTTAATTCTAAATAATTTTCTACTTCTGTGTAACCTATTTTAATTAAATAATAATACATACTGTCAATCAATAACAATGTTGTCAAGACATTACAATGCATCNAGAGATTTAAACTACCATATGACAACTAAGATCAAAAGAGATGGAAATAGTGACTACAAGTCAGATATTCACCAATATTCAGTCGCGAAAAAAAGCCTAATGTTGTCGATACATTACCAGCTGTCACTGTCACGACCTGCCATATAATGTCCATGAGTAATTAGACCTCTCGATCACGGCCTAATTAGTGAGATTTCGTTACATTACCTATACGCATTTTGGACCGTATCAATGTCCGATCTGTCAAAGTATATTATAACTAAATTTGTAAATCCTTACTTAATTGGAAAAAAGGCAGAAATGCCTGAAAGAGGTCTAACAATTATAAGATATATTATTTTTTAATATAAAACCTTCTTTTCGTTTTTTAGAAGTATCTTGCTTATTGTTAGAGATGGACCCAACAAACCCTATGTGGCTATGCTTTACAAGGAACGTTCTATCCAAATATGTAAAAATATACAGGGTGTTTCATTTAACTTAACAAAGTTAAGATCCGCGACCATTTTGTTTGGACTTCATTTGTTTTATAACTTTTATATTTAACATTTTTTTATAACTCTTGAAACAAAAAAGTTAAAGGGGGGTCAAAATATAGTGAATCACCCTGTACATAATATTTAGCATCTATAGTGATAAATTCAGGTTGCCGAAACAAAAAGTCTCGTCTAACTCTATATTTCCTGGCCTACTAAAAAGTAACAACAAAATGAATCATATTTGAACCTTCGTTACCCAAAATTTGCGCAATATTTGTAATTTTCAAAAGGTTATTCAAAAACAACGAACACAAATTTTTGAAGAAAAGTAAGTTCGGTTAAACTCAGCACAGTGCAAAACCTTGCAATACTTCGAAAAATATTTCCACTCCACAACTTCCTATTAATGTTTTTATGGGCCATTACCCCTGGACTAGACGAATGCGATCTAGTAGGGGCATCCGAGCGGCGATACCATATCCTAACGTCTTTTAAATCAGGCGTAATATATGCCTTTATCAGTACGTGTGCACGTTGGGAACTGGATACCTCCTCCTGATCTAATAGGGCATAAAATGTCTGCAGATGACAGAGGTGTGCCCGCCGCCGATTTAATGCGGATAGAATTCTCAGATCAATTTTAGATTCGAAACGATTTATAACTTCCTCTTATACACCGGCGAGGGCCCGATAACATCTATCGATCACTCCACATTAGCATAAGACATTGATTTATAATTATGGCGGCGCTGCGCCGCCTACCCTGCGAAAAGATAGCGACTTCCCGTACTCTTTTATGAATTAGAGGAAACATCCACTTACCCCCCCGAATGGCGCGGCGTTTTGCTCCATTTGCGGCGCTCTGGTGATGGGTTTTGGGGATGCCGCCGCGCGCAGGGTCGACTTTGCGGGTTTTGGAGCTCAAGTTTAGTTAAATCAAAGGTTTTGCTGTTTCACTGGATCAAGCCAATAATAAGGGTGTACGTTCTGGAAAAAGATTGCTGCTTCAATACGAAAGCAGATGGAACAAGTTAGAAGGAAGCAAAGATTTGCCATTTGAACTCCAAGGTATTCCCGACAAAAGAAAACAAAGTTCTGGTAACTTCAAACAAGCTGAGCACGAAAAAGTGCCAGTCTATTTGATAGAAATTCACTTGAAGATCAACAGAAGAGATTTTTCCCAGTTAACGTATCATTATGAATTTTCGTATGTTGGACACTCAATGAATGTTCTAACGAACTACACGAAAACTGTTTAAAAATTTTAGTTAGGGGCGTCTCAGGCAGGGGGGCTCACGGGTAAAATGCGCCCCCAATTTTTTGCATGTCAATATTTTCAAATTTAAACATCAAACTATGATAGATACGAGTTTTTCACAAAAAAAATGTACTCTTGATTTACTTCGATAAAATGCTTCGTTTTCGAGAAAAATCGATTTTAAAGCTTTATTACATAATCTCAAGAATGGAAAAGGATTACATGAATAGGTAGGTAGCCAAGTTTAAACATCCCCCTACAAGGTGCTGAAGAGCTTTTGAGACTAAAGCCTTGTTTTTTAATTGTTAATAAAGCGCTGAGCCGCGCGCGCACCTCTCTCACACGCGGATTCGCTATTTCGTCTAGCGTGTTCAGCTTACGTCTTTGAACTTAGCATTTTAAGTACTATTACTACTCATAAAATAATGTAAAAATTGATTATTTAAATTTCATAATTCATAATAATTTTATTTAATTCAAAATTGTACGAATAGAGTGCAGAAAAAAATAAAAGGACAATAGTATCAAATACATTTGATTTTTATTAAAGAACATTTATTTAATTTAATACTGCATATTATTATTATCACACATTTATTCAATCATAAGTATTCTCACACTATTGTAACAACCACATAAAGGTATACAAGTGACATAGTTTTTCCTACAAAAACAAGGTTTAGTCGTACAGTTTTTTATACATTTACATTGTTTAACTAAGTCTTTGGGTAATAGATCTTTGGTAATAAATTTAGGTAATAATTCACCTGTTTCATTTTGATAACCAAAAGCTGTGAAATCCAAATATTGATATTGAGGAAAAATGGAACTTTTCCATATGTACGTTTATAAAGAAGCTTATATTCACAATTAAAAAATAAGGCTTTAATATAATGAGAGTCCCGATAGTTCTTCAGCATCTTGTAGGGGGATGTTTAAACTTTAATTTAGGTACCTGGCCACATCAAAAATAAACATTTTTAACCTGGAAATCGGCCGTTGAAAATCGTAATTTTCGCATTCTCGGGAAAGAGTAAAGACTTAATAATCTCACAATCCTTTTATTAAGACGACTAGTTTCGAGGTCTACACTTTGTACCTCATCTTCAGGTCATAACAATGATATCACATTTACAAGGTTCTGTGCAAAATTTGGAAAATTCATCTAAATGACCAGTTTATCAATTGTATATTTAATAATATCTTCCTAACGTTTAATTTTAAAAAACATAAAACATTTACTGCAGACAATGACAATACACAGTTACAAGTACAAAATTTATTTTAAAATCTACAAGTACAAAATTTATTTTATTTATTTTTAATTTTTATCTATTTATTTTTTATTTATTTTTATTTTTTTATTTTTATTTTTTATTTATTTTTTATTTTTTATTTATTTTATTTATTTTTATTTTTATTTATTTATTTTTATTTTTAAGTACAAAATTTATTTTAAAATAAATTTTGTACTTGTAACTGTGTGTTGTCATTGTTTTATGTTTTTTAAAATTAAACGTTAGGAAGATATTATTAAGTATACAATTGATAAACTGGTTAATTAGATGAATTTTCCAAATTTTGCACAGAACCTTGTAAATGTGATATCCTTGTTATGACCTGAAAATGAGGTGCAAAGTGTAGACCTCGAAACTAGTCGTCTTAATAAAAGGATTGTGAGATTATTAAGTCTTTACTCTTTCCCGAGAATTATAAATATGGACTCACACTTATCTATTTCAAATTTACGTAATTTTCGCATTTTTAGCAACTTAAATTGTTTATAACTTTAAAACTATAAATTTTAGAGGCATAGTGCATAGAAACTTTTTTTATACCTATAATGTGCCAAAAAACCTAAATAAAATTTTTCCGGGGTGAAGAAACCAATTTTTACAATTTGTTTAAAAAAAATTTGTTTAAACAAACGGGCACCAGATTTCCGGCCGGCATCATCTTGATTCATGTTAAGGAACATCTCACGAATCTGAATATGCAAAAAAATCGAGTCGGAAAATTTCTCCCACGAATGCGAGGTTTTCGCCTTGTCTAAAAACATTTATTGGATGTCCATCATACCAAAATTCATAATGATTCGTTAACTGGTTTTGGAAATATTTTGAAAAATATGATCTCCTGAAGCCCCTTTTAGGAGGGTATAGCTCCCTTATAGTCCAAGCATTCTGTCACGGATTAATGTTAAATTTGCAGAAATTATTACCTGGACAAAAAAAATATGACCGTATAGAAAATTAAATTTTAAATTGAGTTTCTTGTTCTTTAAACTCGATCCAATATGGCGAACATGGTTAAAAAAAATCGCAAAGTTGAAAAAAACGGTTTTTCTAAAATAACTAAAAAAATATAGCACGGATTGAAAAATTTTAAATGAGAAAGTTGTAGGTTTTAAAAAGATCTATCGACTGATTTTTTGAAAGTATCGATTGCTTTGTTACTTTTCGAGATATATCGAAAAAACCGTTAAAAATCTTCTCTTTTCTCTTCTTCTATAACTCGTTTACATTTACGTGCCCATATTTGCTATTTACTGCAAGCATAGCCCGCGGCAAGCCAAAAAAGTACATTTTTGAAAAATTTAAAAATATTAATTATTTTTCGAGATATATCGATTTTTTGAAAAAAAGGCGCTCTCGAAAATTGGCTAGATCTTCTCAGCGGATAGCCCTACAGTAACGATTTTCGGTTTATTTTCTTCGTAAAGAGTTATATTATCATGCTGTTAAAAAATGTTGACGATTTTATTAATTTTAAGGATCAAAAAATGACTTTGAATAAGTTGCACTTTTTTGGGTATGTTTTTTTCAAATTACTATTTCAATTTTTATTTTATGAAAATGACTTTTAAAGAAAGAAAACTAAACATTTACGGGTCTATTTTGCTTCTAAGGCGAAAATGCTATAATATTCGTGTTTAGCTACCCCAGATTAAGTACAAAAAAATAATAAAAATTGAAATAGTTATTTGAAAAAAACATACCCAAAAAAAGTGCAACTTTTTCAGTCATTTTTTGATCCTTAAAATTAATAAAATCGTCAACATTTTTTAACAGCATGATAATATAACTCTTTACGAAGAAAATAAACCGAAAATCGTTACTGTAGGGCTATCCGCTGAGAAGATCTAGCCAATTTTCGAGAGCGCCTTTTTTTCAAAAAATCGATATATCTCGAAAAATAATTAATATTTTTAAATTTTTCAAAAATGTACTTTTTTGGCTTGCCGCGGGCTATGCTTGCAGTAAATAGCAAATATGGGCACGTAAATGTAAACGAGTTATAGAAGAAGAGAAAAGAGAAGATTTTTAACGGTTTTTTCGATATATCTCGAAAAGTAACAAAGCAATCGATACTTTCAAAAAATCAGTCGATAGATCTTTTTAAAACCTACAACTTTCTCATTTAAAATTTTTCAATCCGTGCTATATTTTTTTAGTTATTTTAGAAAAACCGTTTTTTTCAACTTTGCGATTTTTTTTAACCATGTTCGCCATATTGGATCGAGTTTAAAGAACAAGAAACTCAATTTAAAATTTAATTTTCTATACGGTCATATTTTTTTTGTCCAGGTAATAATTTCTGTAAGCATTTCTCTATAACGCTTGGACTATTAGGAAGCATTTTTCGACCCTTGTTTATAGGAAGAAATAATCTTATTTTTGATCGTAGAATCTACTGCTAATGTATTTCACACTAATTTATGGGACACCCTATATATCAAAGGTGTTATTTATTAGTCATATAATCTATATTCATATAATCTATATTCATATAACCTTAAACTAACATGACTTTACTATTAAGAGAGTACTTTAGATTTTAAAATGTAGGAACTCAGTAATAGGAGCTGTTTAGATGAGCTATGAAAGGTGTCACTCAAGATCGACGTAGGTTAACTGTTGGTTCTAATTTATCTGCAGTAGGACTGTGTTGATGTCTCAAAAACCAAAAATTTTTTGTTTAACTTTTTTTTTCGTAGATCCTATTTATTTATCGTCGTGAATATGCAATTAAACATTGTCGGTGAAATTTCCGAACACCCTGTAATCGGAAAATTATGATAAGAATTTTGCATTGGTTTAAAATATGTATCGTAGAAATCAGGATTCCGTTTTCTCCATGTGGTACTCTTCTTTTTTTTTATAAATAAAACGAATGTAATAAAATATCCGGAAAAATCGCACCCCGGGTTTCGGGTCGGGCGTCGTTTGATGGATGTGGGCGCGCTCCGGCACCGACCGCGCTATATCGAGTCCCGGCGAAACTTTTTTAAAGGTTCCAGGGAGATAAGGTGAGAAATGTGTTAAGGCATGATTAAAAGGCCGCCGCGACGCTGCCGGCGCAGATAACGGCGTGCCGTTCGGTTTATTCCGTCGCACATATCTCGACGGGCCTCAATCATTCTCTCTCGCCCCCACCCCACCACGGATTACTAATCACCTGCCGGCGCGGACCTTCCTCTTATAATAAACCCCACGAGCCACCACTTCAATGCCGATAAGGTTTTTTGTCGGATTAATCCTCACAGAAAATGCATTCATACTTCATATCTACGTTAATGGAGCTCGTTTTTCATTTCTACCACTGACACCAGAAACCTCTTACTGCCCCTATCTCGATCAATATTGAAAAATTATGCCGATAACCCGCCGGTAGCTGATGACCGTCGTCTCTGCTCCGGTGAGATTAGCTCTAATTGAAAATGATCATTCCGGGAGCGGGGTTTCATTTATTTAATTATTTTTTATCGCGCCCAGTCGATAGAACGCATTACGACCGCTTTCGGGAGAGGAATCGGATAATTAGCCCCATCGTTTTCCGTTCTCTGTTCGCGCTAACCGAGTTACAACCTTTCTGATGTCCAGTAATTAATACTTATCACACTGGGACGCTTCCTACATAGACGAACGGTCGACCCCTAAAAAGATGCTTAGAAAATCAAGGTCACCGACCACGAGGAGAGGCCAGGATGAAACCTTTTGTAATCGATGCATTGAGTTATTGCGAACAAAAAACCTAAAAAACATCTTTGTGTCCAAGTGGCAGGTAATTTGTTATTAACAAAAAAATTGCAAAATAAAAATATTGCAAAAAAACGCTCTGCAAACAATTTTCCAAGGTAAATTGGGCAAAAATAAACACTTTTTGTCTCTTGACATTTTTTCGTAGAACGCTTCCTTTTCGAGCTAGGGGCGATTAAAGGTCGAAAAATGGCTAAAAGTTGCCAATTTTAAAAATTCATATCTCAGCTCCTACCAAAGCTTTCGGAACGTACAAAAGCGCAAAATGATCTTCGAGACTTATACTTTAATGTAGTATTTTTTTTAAACCCGGAAAATTGTTTGCAGAGCGTTTTTTTTGCAATATTTTAATTTTGCAATTTTTTTGTTAATAACAAATTACCTGCCACTCGGACACAAAGATGTTACTTAGGTTTTTTGTTCGCAATAACTCAATGCATTGATTACAAAAGGTTTCATCCTGGCCTCTCCTCGTGGTCGGTGACCTTGATTTTCTAAGCATCTTTTTAGGGGTGGACCGTTCGCCTAACAGCCGGGTGTGTGTATTAGGCGTTTCAAAAATAACGGCGGGAAACAAATCACGACATACTTACAGAAAATAGACAATGACAAATTAAGGACGATCGGATCCTACGAAAAAATTCAGCCAATTTCGTATTATTGAGATGTATTATTTTTGCAATGCGAAATCGAATTCTGTAAATTATTTATCGATTTGTTTTTAATTACGGGTGAAAAATGCAAATGATAAGACGGAAAAAATATAGACTTTTACCTGAATCATTGATTAATAGATGAGAGAAAGAAAAGAGTAGGTTACCTCACATTTCACAGAGAAATAAATTATCAAACATTAAAAGTTCTTACTTATCGTGTCTCCCGCCAAATAATAAACGCGAAGGAGTAACGGCAACAGCGCAATATAATATGAATGAGGATAGATGGCGGAAAATTTAAATAAATGTTTTCGATAAACAAATTAGTCATTAAAAATTGATTACATTCAACTTGTGTAATTCAATTTGGAATAATGAAATAAAATGGGAAATTTCCAAATGAAATGTTTTTTGAAATCTTCTTTTATTTATAAAGTACGATAAACATTCAATACAAGAAGTAAAAAATACAGCAAATATTTGTACTTTGCATCATAGCGCATATAAGAACCTTATGCATTTTGATAAATTATCACATTTTTAGTATCATTTTTCATTTTAAAATTAACATTTCAATAATTTCAGTATATTTTTTAGCATACTGAATAACATCGTATAACAGTATAATACTACATACAGGGCTGGAATCCACATGGTCCATCTGCCTTTACATGAGAGCGACAAAGTAATGTAAAGAAATCCGTGCGATAGACAAGGATGGCTATAGTGAAGACGTTTCATAATCTGAATAGTCACCGCCCGTTTCGGGTTAGAAGTGGGAGTAACTATTCAGATTATGAAACGTCTTCAATCCTTGTCTATCGCACGGATTTCTATGACTTACTTTATCGCTCTCACGTAACAGCCGATGTACCATGGGGACTTTCCAAACCTGTATATCAAATTGTATTATACAGGGTAGGGTGACCCAAAAAAAACGAATATTTTTTTTCGTGTTTCTTGTGAAAATATGTTAGTTTATCATGTTTTAAGAGCCCCCTCAAAAAAATAAAAAAAAATTTTTTAGAGGTTCAGGATTTTTAAAAATTTCCAAAATCGTCAAAAATTTATTTTTTTTTTTAATTTTTTTCTCGTTATTTTATCATTTTCTACGTTGAAAAAAATCTCGATTCTGAAAATTTCAAATCGATATTTAGTTTCTAAAGATCACTCATAATAATAATAATTATTATTATTATTATTTCAAAGTAGAGTACCTATATTTTCGAGCGACCTCTAAAAATAAATATCAACGAACTAATAATTTTTTTTATTGAATTTGGTGAATAGAAATAAATCACGACATTTAAATGTTAAAAAATTAAAAAATTATAAATATTTGATACTCACAGTGCTATAGTAAATTTTGCCTCGAAAAATTTTTTAAGTTTCTATTCTTTTATTCATCAAATTCAATAAAAAAAATTATTAATTCGTTGATATTTATTTTTAGAGGTCGCTCGAAAACATTTTAGATACACTACTTTTAAAGTTAATATAATTATGAGTGACTTTTAGAAATTAAAATCGATTTGAAATTTTCAGAATCGAGATTTTTTTCAACCTAGGAAATGACAAAATAACGAGAAAAAAAATTTAAAAAAAAAATTAATTTTTGACGACTCGAAATTTTTAAAAATCTTGAGCGATCTCTAAAAAATTTTTTTTGAGCTGATTTTTTGAGGGGCCTCTTAAAACATGATAAACTAACACATTATCACAAGAGTCACGAAAAAAATATTCGTTTTTCTTGGGCCACCCTAATACAGGGTATAAGAAGTTTGACTGCCATTTCTTCAGAATGATATAGAGCAATCAGTTTTCAAAATACAGCGAGTATCTATTAATGTTGGGGAGTTTCATCACAATGTGACAACAGCGCTTAACCTGCTGATGTACACGCGTCAGACTTGTTCTACGGAAAAAATGTAAACAACTATTATTGTGAAACATTTAGTAAATTTCAAGACAATTGTTTTCCAGTTTTTAAATAAATAAAATAAAATGTATCGATTTTGTAGTACGAAGTGTTGTGTATTTACGTATTTGAAAAATATGAAATTAAAGTACCCAAAGATTCACGTCGTCCAAATAATCATATATATCAAAAATAAATAATTTAGGTACTTACCAAAAAGCAAAATTCAGTAATTTTTAAACGCACAAGTACAAAACAATCTACAACATATGCTCAAAATGTCCACCACCATTTTCAACGAACACACAACACCTTCGAATCCAATTTTCGCGCACTCGCTGGAAAACGCCTCAAGAAAAGGAAATAGTGGTACGCAAAAAACACTCCGACACGGTCGAATCCAGATACCATCTGAATTGCGTATTGCTGGACACCTTAGTACCTTGTGTTAATAAACTGCCGCGCCGTTGTCACATTGCTCGATATAAATTTTATCGAATTTTAAATTTATTACAATTACACTAATTCTTTTTTAAAATTAAGCATAAAAAAGTTTAAAAAAATGATAAACATTGTATTTTATGGTATTCTATGTACACAGTTATGTCAATATTCCTTAATTAATCCAACTTTTGTACATAAAGTTGGAGATTTTAATAATTTTTTTCTCGGAAATGGTTGAGTTTAGGACCCATGTCATATAAGGCTTTTTGTTTATTTTAGTGTATTCTATCGTCTTTTAAAATTAAGGTAGTGAAATTTCTAACACCCTGTACTTTTATAAATGCATTCGTTCTAATCCCTTGTCGTATAAGGAACATTTGTATTCACAGATATGCATCATAGTGTGCCACTTATGCATGTAACTAAATCATATTTAAACTTTTCCAATTTCCACGCAAATCTCTTAGTGATCACATAGACATACATTTGTAGATAATCTAAAATACCTAAAAGGAAAAGGAACGGTGCTTGTTTTTCTATGTGGATTAGTTGATGCCCTCGAACGGTGTGCGGAGGTTCTGGCTCCACAATCTTCTCATCAACTGATTTTTCCTGCCTTTGTTTTTTTCTGTTCTAATTCTCAAAAACTTATACTTTCTTTTGGCCCAAATTTTATTCTTAGAAATCTTCGATAGGTACTAACATAATATTCTCAAGAAAAACGGTATTCAAAATTTATTTAATGCTGGAAAAATTGTTATGAAAATAATGAAAAAATAGCAATTATCAAGATTGTGTATAATACAGTATATAAATATAATAAATCCCAGAAAGCAACTCTGATGATTCACGCTTTCATTTTTACGAATGTTTCCATTTGTACCTACTTACTAAATTATTTTTTGTATAAATAAACAAGTGTTTTTTACGTGAAGATTTCGCTGAATATTTCTTTTTATCAATCAATTAGAAAGCAGGTGTAAAATTCCACTAAAATGGAATGGTACATACTGACTACAATTTAACTTATATTAATATATTAACACTTTAATATTAATTTCACAAATAATATTGTAAGGCGGGGAATTTTCCAAAATTGGTTGTAAATATTATTTATATTTATTTTTTAAATTATACAGTATCTGTCATAACATAAATTCTAACGGTAACAGACATTTATGACATGTCCAAATACATCATTTTAATTTTTTTTGCAATAATTGCAAAAAGTCTATAAGTAATGTAATCTTTCAATGAAACATTTATTCTTCTCCACCTTTGACAAAATATAACACGAAATATAGCCACGATAAACAGAGCTCAGCTATTTCTGAATTTTCAAGAATGTTTTTTCAAGTTGTCTCCTTGTAAATGGAATTAATTGAACAAAACTGTTTATAAAATGTTTTTAACATTTAGAAAAAATGAATTTTTGAAAGAGCAAAGTCAAAAGTGTTGGCAATATGACTAGATTATTTTTTTTTTGTCTAAAGTTTTTAAAAATATGGATTTTATTATTTAGCTCTTGTACTTTTACTTTATTTTAAAGATGTTAAACTAATTCAAAAAAATTCCTAAAACTCTTTCAAATGAACTTTACTAGGTCGCTTTGTTTTCGACAAAAGCACAAAAACCAAAGCCGGGTCTGTTTCTTTCGCTCTAAACAATAATTTTTTATGCAAAAACCGGAATACTATCTTTATTTCGTATATGGAAATCATATGAAGTACTACTAAGTGTTGCGCAACTTTCTCGTAGATGTTACTGATCAAAATTCATCACTTTGTCATTTCAGCAAAACAGATTTAGTTAAAAAAATGGGGAAATTAGTAACAGGGATTTCAATGAAAAAAGTTCATATTTGAATATATCTATTTTATTCACTAATTACAACAGAAAATAAATACCTAGGTACTAAAATAGTAGGAATTTTAGGCATTATTATAATCAGTACAACGCTTATTAGACTACGACATAAAATTTAAATACATATGATAATATTTGCAATAAATTAAATACAGTATCTCCATCACAATCAGTCTGCTAATATGAACAGCCTTATTTTACAAATTTGAGACTCTTCAAGCCACTGTTGGAAATCTATCCCTATTGCTAGCATATCCAGACAACGAATATCCAGGGTATTCATCGTACCTCCTGTTTACTGGAACACTGGTCCTTCGTTTAGAAATTTGCCTGTATCTCACGTAAGGTCTGTAGTAATTCCTAGCTTCGTCGCTCTGAAGGATCTCTCTGTCTCTTTGTCCCTGTTCAAACTCTGCGTAAGCTACAGGACCTACCAACGTGTCGTCAGATCGAGTACCTTGAAGACCTAATTCGTTAGATGTTAACACCTCGTTGTCTTCATCGGTCTGGTAGGTTTCGTATCGGTCGTCTGGTACGTACTGTTGAATGGGTACTGCGTAGGAAAGTTCGGCTGCGAGCGTGAGTATCAGTACCAAAAAGTACAAAATAGTTATCTGCAAAAAATATTTACGGATAAACCAGATATTCTGAATATATGAAGCAAAACGCTACAAAAGTAATGATTTTAAGAGGACAGAAAGAAAAGAAACAGTTTTTTTTTGAATAATTCCTCTATTTTTGAAGAAATATAAAAAATAATTTGACTTTTTTTCTGTATATACAAATATATTTTTATTATTTTTCCTCTCAAAACAAATACAGTTGCAGTTATTAAAAATTTCGAGATTCTGTTAAAAATTTTAATATCTTTATACATGAGAAATATTACTTTGAAACTATTAAAAATATTTCAAAATGGCATAAAAATTTTGATTCAAATTTTTTTTTTTTTCATTGCTAATAACAAATTCTGTTTCTTTTCTATTAACTTAAATCAATCTTTGACTCTTTAAGGAAAAGCACAATTATAGTTTATAATATTTAACCAATATTTTCGTTAAAAAAAAACTGATAAATTATATCTAGAAATATATATTGATAATTTTTATTTTAATAAGTATTACTAGTACTACAAAAAAAAACATTAATTTAATAAAAATCTACTACTTACAGCAAGTAACTTCATCGTGGAGGAATCAATGCACTTCACAAAATTAGAACTACTTAAATCTGCAAATCGCTTTGGCAAACTGAAGCTCGAAATAAAGGGAGATGTTATATATAGAGACTTCTTATTGACATCTCGAATATTTATTTCAATTAGTTCTTCGAAAATATTGACGAACAATTTAAAGTTTACTCTTTATATTAACCGTTAACGAGAAGCGACTGCCGTTAGTCATACGTGTTGTGTTCTTCGGTAGAAATAGGATATGGAAAAATTTTTCGGTAAATTACTTCGGTGGAGACGCAAATAAAAAAAATAGTTGTGAAATATTACAAAGTATTTACACAAATATCTGCAGAATTTTTTATATTAATTTGTTAAAAAAATATTGTTAGGTGTATTCGGTGATTAGCCGAATATATTTGTTAATTAAATATATGTTTATTAGAAATTGCAAGTGTTTACGACAAGAGGAAAAAACATGGTAATGGAAATGGAATGTAGTTTAAAAATTGATGAAATAAGTAAATTGAATTAATTTTTATAAAGTGGGAAAATAAGTTATTTTTTTCGTCATTTCTTTATTAAGTTGATTTCAGTAATAATCATTTTAATTGTAGTAATACAGTTATTTATGTTGGTCGTATTTACCAATATCTTATATGGCAATTTGCCATATTACCCCAATACTCTTCATATACACATCAATTTAATTTTTACTTACAATTAGCTATTTTAATTATAATCATTTCTTATTCCCCTGTACCTAATTCTGACATAATTTACTTTTATGTGGATTATACACAATATTCTCCGTCTTTGCTTTTTTCCTCAATTTGCTTTTACGTACATTTGACTTCTGAATCTATTTTTATTTATTTATTTTTTTTTGATAAACCAATTTTTACAAGTATAGCAATTTAAACTGACCAACATTTATTGTCATATTACCTAACGTTGTGAATTCTATAACAATAACAATTTACCATATTATCTCATCTTTCTCTGCATAATCATTTTTTACGTTGGTTATACATCATTTTTCTCAACATCTATAATCATTTGCCTTATTACTTTAACTTACTTTTTACGCATCACTTTTATGTATTAAGTATTATTTTTACGTTTCAATTATAAACAATAGCAATACAGTTTAGCTGACTATGTTTCTTAAAGTATATTGCCATACTACCCCAATGTTAAGTCCTATGACAACTTGCCATATTGCTTCCATTTTTTTATTCTCTAATATTCACTTTCTAAATATTATATTTTTGGTTCTATTAAATTGTTTTTAATTAGAACCGCTTCGGTTGTAGCAATGCAATTTAAACTGACTAATCCCCAATGTCTATTGCCATATTACACCAATATTAAGTTATATAATAATTTGCCATGTTACTTCAATTTTCTCCATGTACACCACTGTTTGCTTGGGTTATACATTATATTCCCGAATGGCTTTATCATATTACCCCAGTTTGAATCATATGGCCACTTACATTACATTAGCTTAGGTTATATGCACATCACATTTTAAGTACTATTTTTACTTTAGTTTCAATAGCAATACCATTTAAGCTGATAATACTTATTCTCCGTCTGTTGCCATATTACCCCAATATTGAAGCCTGTGACAATTTGCCATATTGTTTCAGTTTTCTCTATATACATCACTTTTTACGTGGGTGATAAATCATATTCCCCTACATTACTTCCAATTTTGCCATTTCATCCCAGTTTCCTCACTGTTTAAATATTGTTTTTTATCAAATCAATCAATCAATTAAATCAATTTCAATTATAGCAATAAAATTTAAGCAGACAATATTCCCCTATATGTATATATTGTCATATTACCCCAATGTTAAATGCTATGACATATTACCATATTACCTCAGTTTTCTCACTTTTCATGTGGATTGTGCATCATACTCTCCAACTCCTTTAACATATTACCCTAATTGTGAATCATTATAATTTGCCATATTACCTTAGTTTAGTTATGTATACACCACTTTTTACATACAATCGTTACTTGAATGTCATTATAACCAGTAGCAATAGAATTTACAATGTTGTCATATTACCCCAATGGTAAAATTCTACAATTTATTATATTACCTGAGTTTTCTCTATGTACGTCACTTTTTATGTGGATAATACATAATCATATTCTTCAACGTCTTTACCATATTACCCTAATTTTGAATCTTATCACGATTTGCCATATTACCTTATTTTGGTCTATGTACACACCACTTTCTAAATATAATTTTTACTCGAGTGTCATTATAACCAGTAGCAATACAATTCATGCTGACCATATTCCCCAACGTCTATTACCATATTAGGTTTATGACAATTTAGCATATTGTGTCAGTTTTCTATATCTATATACATAACTTTTATGTGAGCTATATACGTATTTCTTTGAAGACTTAAAATGTAGTAATTTATTTCGATGAACACAATGTTGTTTTATGCTATTAAGTAATTTTTAGATTGCAGTTGGGTTCGTCGCTGTTACCGCCCACTTCATACGACCATATAATTACCCAAATAGAGTAATAACCGGCGTTTTGTTTGGCTTTTTTGCTGGGGAAACGGCGAGAAGGGGCTGTCCCAGTCCCCGATGTCTCGAGCGGAGGCCACGCGACGCGATATGCAAAACCATCCGAGATCGTGACACACGACATTCTCTGCTCCCATTCTAATTAAGTCAATAGATTCATTCTAGTCGGCAATCGCCAACCCGGTACTCGCATTTCCATGAGACCTACACGTCGGGAAAATGAAATGAAGTTATTTAGATTGATGCCCGTCCGACGGTGGTGCCGTCAGATCGTCCTCGGGGTCGTGCGCTTCGGGTATCTTAAAGCCGGTTGCGCACTGGTGGCACAAAATCCGCGTTTCGTTCGGCGACAATCAGACATATGGTCACCGCCAGTTACAAACTTACTGCACGGTGCACCTCCTCAGCCTTTGTTGTTCTCGGTCTAGGCTCTATGGGGGCGGACTCGCTATGAGAACCCCTAAGCTCGCCCTGATGTTTGTTTCGGTGTTTATTGTTGTTCTAAGGTCGATACGGACGGAATCGCTCCTCAGACAAGGGTGGTCCTTTGAGACGTTCCTTAATGACCTCTGTAAATAGTCGGATCCAATACTTCCATAGAAGCGAAACCAACAAGAACCGACCGCCCCCACAGAGTCTAGCCCGGGAATAACAAAGGGAGGTTAAATATAAATAACTATTGTACTTTTCTAAAAAATGATCTAGCAAAAATACCGTTTTCACTATTCACTATTGTAGTATAACAACCCCGGGTTCGATCGAAAAAAAATATAGACATAGTTGTGGCCAAAAATACGTGATCGTCATAAGGGATACCTACTTTGTATACATCTATTTTTAATTGGCCGGAAGGCGCTGGCTACTAACTTTAAAGAGGGGAAGTATGGTTTAATTTTATAAAACAAAAACAGAGTAAATACACCTAACTTTATTATTTACGTACAACAGTCTTCAAATTAAAGATGTGACAAATAGAACGAACAACAAAAACATTAACAACCATTTAGTGCCAGGCTCAGCTAGAGCTCCTGTGGAGAAAGAGCGTGGCAGAGAAACCCACGATCGTTGCTCTAACTACCCAAATATAAATACAAAACAACCGCTAACCGAAGGCATAAATTAAGATCCTTTGCTAATGATAAATAACACCCGACTTATTTAATTTCTCACTAAATGTCATCTCACTCAAATTAGACATACACACTTCCAAGTAAAACTGAAGAGGTTATAATAATAACAACAATAATAATAATAACAACAATAATAGGTAAGGTACTGGAGTCCCATACGAGGTAATCCAGCTATGAGTTGAGATTTCGGAAGATCTGTTTTAGCAATTCTTTTTTGTTTTTAATTATTCTTTTTACAGATTCATTCCTGACGGGCGAAAATGTTAGTAAATTCAACAAGGCTCTGATATGCGTATGACATAAAGTGAGCACAAGAAACGCTTTATTATTTGTTTTTGGAACAATGTAATCATGGCAAAATAAGTTAGATGTGAAACAAAGGAGTTGTTATTGCAATATCTGGGTAGTCACGACAATATATATATTTTTTAACATGTAATAAATGATGAGCAATCGTTAATAATAATTATCACAATTTTACCTTAGAAAAATATACGCCCCTAAGCATAAGACAATGAAAGCTGAACATATACAGAATTATTATCATGAAACATCTATAACCATCACAATGATAAGATTTCATAGAACAATTAACAACAAAGTACTTAAAGAATAATTACCTGCTAATTAATACCGGTTAAACACTTTTAATTTTTCACTACTTATATATTTTCACCGTACACCGATCGTTTTACTTTTCACTCTGCGCTGTTCTCACCTAAACTATTTAGGGTTCCTTCCAGAATTCCCCACCTAAGCGTTTGTTTTTGCGCTTCCTTCTACCAACTGTCAATATTACGTTTTCATTATTGTGCAACACCCATGTAACAGGTGACGTCGAAGTTGATACGATAAGTATGGTTTTGCACACTATTTTGTCATAATAATGAGTCAAATTTGAAATAGCTTGGAAGAAAAAAATATAGGATTATTAGGCGTATTACCGCCTTTAGACTGTAGAGAGTGATGACGTCATCGATGTTTCTTTTAAATGGTATACATTTTTTTGTACGTTTTGATAGATCTTTTTATTTTGTTTCGAACCATATAAAATTTGTATGTATGTATGTAGAAAAAAGGGGAAAACTTTCAACTTTTGACTTTAGTTTACGGTGCTCGCTTTCTAAATCATATCAAATAGAAGGCGCTGGAAAAACAATTTTGCGTGCTGCTATTTGTCACTTATCGGTTCGTTTATAAACCCTAGAAAAATTTAAACTGGAATGAAATACAGATCTAATCTTCGATTAGGTATTTGTCATCAAATTTAGGAAATGGACAAACTCTGGCGACTTTACAACAACCTGCAAAATTTTATTTTTGACAGCAGACAAGACGTCATATTTTTCAATTGTTTAATGACAGTAAAAATTTCAGTTTAGAAGTAAATTCATTTGAGATAACGTCATTATAGCAGCACTTAGTAGGCTATAATAAATTAAAAAGATATATTGTGTGTAATTATTTATTTGTGGTATTTTTTCCTTACTGTTAATAAATGTAGGTGTCTAAAGGGTCAAACGTACATACGTTTAAACAGTTTTTCAGTGAAGCGGTAATTTTAAGGCAATTTATTCAGGCTAAGCATCCTTACACATTCCTAGATGATCAAAAAATGATACCCCCATTAAAAGCTCGTTCTCGTCCGGCCATCAGATACCGGCGATTTTTTTACTTAAAATTCCATCTTGATCCGAGCGTTCTACGAAACTGGAGACTTCAACGCTCAGTAAGTTCAGGATCACTGATTCCTGATAGCGGCCATGTTTAGACATCCGTACTAACACGCATTACGTTCAAACAAAACGCCTGGTGCTGCTTCTCGGGATGCCAGGTACTCGTTCGCGATGGGTGCGTGGGACCCTGAACGAGAAGAAACACGGAAGCTTGGGCGAGTGTTAACAGGCCCAATATAAGAAAAATGTCTCCATAAACATTCCAATTAATCCACACTTTACTTAATTATATGAAATACTCAGTCCCCGGTACTCGTCCTCAAGAAAGAATGAAGAGAATTCAAATCGGGGAATCCAAATGGCCATTATGTGTACTTTTACTTCACCAATACAGTAGTAAAAAAAACTGAGTTTCACTCAACATCAACACAATTTTTTGTTAAAACGAGTCTCTATCCAATTGTATTGAGCAACGTAATTTGTTAGTTAAATAAATAAATTATATGCATAACTAAATAACTTTTGATTTACACACAACAAAACAATTATATTTTCAATATATTTCGTAGGGATTTTCAGTATATGTATATTTATAGTAATTGTACAGTTATTACATTTAGTAACATTTATAATTATAAAATCTGGATAATTATTCCCCTCGCGTTTACTGATTGTCACATTTTTCTCAAAATGATTTGACCGCTCCATTTCAGTCACCGTAGGCTCAATATTATCTGACTGATCCATTAAAACAGCATGATGCGACGTACTACTAAACCTGAAGTGTCATTGTAAAAAATCCAAAATCCTGTTGCTATTTCATTTTTGTTACTTAAAGTGTCAGCAACATAACTTTCTGCAATTGTGGCTGATTTCCACTCACCATGTATCTTGATTGCTAATACATCAATTCCTGTATTAGCCAGCAACGTTGTTGATGTTCTTCGGAACGGACTGCCTGTATATGTTTCAGGATGTTCTAGTTTCAAAAACTGTGCAATCTTATTAGGAATCATAGAAGGGGTATTCTGGCCGACTGGTTGATTGTAACATCTACATGCTTGATAGCCCATAAAAGAGCGTGAAATTTCAGTTTTAATTTTCAATCTAATCTTGAGAAACAGAACCCAGACGAGAAGTAATTGTAAACGTACGTGACATACCATTTTTAGAATCTGGATTTGTAACTACAATAATGTCATCGAAATTTTTGAAATTGACGTCCAAAGTAAATTTCAGTGCGCATATCTCATCAGAACGGCATGCTCCTGCAATGCTTAAGACTGTCACTACCTTCATTAGCAAATATGTGTTATCGGGTGCCACGCTCCACTAGGGCACAAAATCGTCCTCGACTTACCTCCTTTATTGTGTAAATAACTATTATTCATTATATTTTATTGGTTGCTTGCAGAATTTTTATGAACATTAAACCTATATTGTATGTCTTGTAAACAAATTATAGCTTTTGTCATTTTTTGGAAAATAATCTCTATTATAAATATAATTCGTTCGTTTTAGAGTATCTATTACATTTGGTATATGCTATTTTTATTCTTAATTGTACAGTTATTACATTTAGTAACATTTATAATTATAAAATCTGGATAATTATTCCCCTCGCGTTTACTGATTGTCACATTTTTCTCAAAATGATTTGATCGCTCCATTTCAGTCACCGTAGGCTCAATATTATCTGACTGATCCATTAAAACAACATGATGCGACGTACTACTAAACCTGAAGTGTCATTGTAAAAAAATCCTGTTGCTATTTCATTTTTGTTACTTAAAGTGTCAGCAACATAACTTTCTGCAATTGTGGCTGATTTCCACTCACCATGTATCTTGATTGCTAATACATCAATTCCTGTATTAGCCAGCAACGTTGTTGATGTTCTTCGGAACGGACTGCCTGTATATATTTCAGGATGTTCTAGTTTCAAAAACTGTGCAATCTTATTAGGAATCATAGAAGGGGTATTCTGGCCGACTGGTTGATTGTAACATCTACCTGCTTGATAGCCCATAAAAGAGCGTGAAATTTCAGTTTTAATTTTCAATCTAATCTTGAGAAACAGAACCCAGACGAGAAGTAATTGTAAACGTACGTGACATACCATTTTTAGAATCTGGATTTGTAACTACAATAATGTCATCGAAATTTTTGAAATTGACGTCCAAAGTAAATTTCAGTGCGCATATCTCATCAGAACGGCATGCTCCTGCAATGCTTAAGACTGTCACTACCTTCATTAGCAAATATGTGTTATCGGGTGCCACGCTCCACTAGGGCACAAAATCGTCCTCGACTTACCTCCTTTATTGTGTAAATAACTATTATTCATTATATTTTATTGGTTGCTTGCAGAATTTTTATGAACACTAAACCTATATTGTATACCTTGTAAACAAATTATAGCTTTTGTCAGTTTTTGGAAAATAATCTCTATTATAAATATAATTCGTTCGTTTTAGAGTATCTATTACATTTGGTATATGCTATTTTTATTCTTAAGTTCCACAACTTCACTTTTTTACATTTCGTCGCTTTTTCTACCGTTTCTTGAAATAGTTTTTAATTACATATAACGTACCTATATTACTATTATTATCTACAGTTTTGTATTTGTTTTGTTAAATATTGAAGTAGGTACTCATCTTATTTTACAATTAATTAAATTCACAACTATATTTTTTGCGTATTATCAACTTCAAAAGAGATTTATACAATAATCAATAGTAAAGTTTCGAAGTCATATAATTTAATTATAACAATTAAATATAGAAGTTATGGTGTATTTAAAATTAAAAAAATATGTATTAGCTCTTTATTCGATGCTAATTTTTGTACCGATGACTCTAACATACTGTCACTTCAAACGCAATAACCCAGCTTCTATTCATTCAAATGTCATGATATTTCGACAGTGGAGGATCTACCATGCCGACGCATGTAACTGCCAATAGATGGCCTCACTGGAAATACCTATTTTTGAAAAGTCCTGTTTATTTTTGAAAGCACCTTGTATTATTTGACTCACTTTTATAACGTACATTTGTCAGTAATCGATTGACCTATTTAAGTAGTTTACAATTTTTTTCTTGTTAGTATTCCGTATGGTCGAAGAACAGAATTAACCATTAAATAAAAAAATCCTTTGCATTTTTTCGATCAAGATAAGTTATTAAATACTCCCGAACAGTGAAATTTTAATTATCTACAACTCGATCTAATATCGAATAAAAATAAAAATGTATTCCATAACACTCTTTGCTTCATACATGTAATTATGTTTTTGACTTATTTTTTAACTTCTCGGTCAATTAAAGAACTTAACTACATGTCTTGTAGCCGGTCGACAAGGCTTAAGGTCTATATATAACTAGGCTCTTAAACGAGTGTTAAAACCGTATAATCTTGGTAGGCTTCATAAGCCCCAATTCAGGACAGACCACTTTGTGATTGACACCTCGTATATTCCGGTTTACCCTGTCCTTTATTGGCCGAACACATATTGACTTAGTCTGGCAGCAAGTAATTAACAAGAGTTCGATGTTATCAATATTATATATGTACATAAGAGACAGGGCAGTATTATCAGTACGTTGTAAAAATTAAAGAACCCTTAAAAAATAATAAAATGCTGCAACTCCTAAAAAAAAATAAAGACGCAACATTGGCGATAAAACTTGACGCGGCCCGAGGCAGAAGGCTCCAGAGAAAGGTCAAGTCAGCGGACTTGCCTACCTTTTTAGTGGTTTATATAAAAGTTGCAAAAGAAGAGATTTATAATAATGTTCTACAAAAATTGTTCAAAATTATTACCATTTTTTTACCATTTGTTTTTAGAACGCAGGGATCGAAAATAAAAATACAGGGTGTGTTAACAGTCCCGCTGCCAATATCTCCAAAATGAAGAAATTTATTTTAGTTCCGAAAACTGAGGTTGTTAGGTCCCTCGAATAACTTCAAATTGCAATAGGCCCATTCAGTGATATATAATTTTAAACTTTTTCTTTCATTTTCTGATAGTATCTAACCATATAAATATATCTTAAAAAAATTAGGTCAATAGAATTAATAATAAGTGATATATTTAATTCTGAATTTGTAAGACCCTTAAAAAGGTCAACACTGCGGGAGAACAGGTAATGACGTCACGATACCGGCTACTCGGCGATCAAGTCGCGAGCAGTCAGAGAGATGTGTAGATATTTGCTATACTTTTACTTTTACCTATATTATATACCTATAGTTTTAAGTGTATAAATAGAGAGTGTATAGGAGATATACAGCAAGTCTTGTTGAAATGCATTTTTCACACAACGTATTTATTATAAACATAGAATGACTTGGAATACCTAAATACATTTTCGGATTTTTCTCAATGACTCGGTACTTGTGAATGTATGCGACGACGTGTATGTGCCAGTAGTACTTTGTTAGTTAGTTGTAGTTACTTATTTGAAGCAACTCAGAACCACCCTCGTTTTTCTTTGGTTGCCCGTCTAGGGGCTTGTAAAATATTATTATTTAAATAAATTGCCTATAGGTCCCTCTCGCCACGTATTTCGAAATTTTTGTGGACGGGAACGTTTAGATGGGGTAGAATTTTTTTTGTCAGCATAAATTTGAAAATTCTGCTCTAAATGTTCAAATAATAATATTTACAACCCTCTAGACGGGCAACCGAAGAAAAACGAAAGTGGTTCTTAACTGTTTATAGGTCCCTCTCGCCGACGTATTTCGAATTTTTTGTGAACACGAACATTTAGATGAGGTAGAATTTTTTTCCGGCATAAAGTTGAAAATTGTGCTCTAAATGTTCAAATAATAATATTTTACAACCCCCTAGACGTGCAATCAAAGAAAAGCGAAGATAGTTGTGAGTTGCATACCGTGGCTGGGGAAACCGGGGATAACATCACAAAACTTTTCATTTTTCAGTAATGAAATAAATATTTTATTCGGAGTCGATCCTATTAGAACTGTTAGTTCAAATCTTTCTGTATAGATGGCGTGGCGATACTAAAAAATGTTTTGATCCCTGGAACGTGGATGTGCAGTCCATTTGAAAGATCGTTAAATTTTGAATAATTTTTGTAATACAAAGTATTTCCCTAATGAAACCCTAAAGTCTCCAGGAAACTTATGGGCTAAATACATGCTCAACACAAACATTGTTTTAAACCCGAATTCTATTGCTTCAATAAATTTTAATAGTTGTTCAAATTGTAATTTTAATTTTATCTTTAATAAAAATAGATTTTTAAAATTCTACATTTATTGGATTAGTAAGTAATCGCTTATCTGTCACTAATTTGTAAACGTCACTTACAAATGTCTCAACAAATTCAGTAAAGATGTCCCCTAAACGTGCAAAAAAGTGGATTGTACGCGGGAACCAATGGCTCCATCTGTCGTGCAGAATCCCAACTGTGCCATTCAAATGACTACAGTAGGAAGCGACCTGCTAACTGCAGGTACTTTGTTGCACGACTGCCACCCACAGAGGGCGTAACACAATGTTTGAGTTGTCAGTGCCACGAGAAACAACTACTCCGAGAGCTATATGCTCCTACCGGCGTTGAATTATACTCGCAACACCTAGTGCAACAGCTAGGATCGATTGTCATCAGTTTAACACCAAGCACAGACCGGTTTCGGACTTATTAGTCCTCATCAGTGTGTCATAGCAAAAAAGAAATTGATTTCTATTGAAAAAGTTGCTTAACGTATTTTTTTATGACATAACTTAAAGATTACGGAAGACGTTACAGTTTTTTTCACATAATTTTTCGAAAGTTTGGTGAAAAATCGAGCGTAATAAGAATTTTCTCGTATCCGATACCTCTAAAATTTCTATTCCTCGACGCCAGTCCCTATAAAGACGCTCGCATATACGGCCTACCGAACCCAAAGCCGTTCGTACGTACTTGCCTGCACTACAGCTATACGTCGATTCCAATCTTACCGACTTACACATTCCAAACTCTAATTAAAGATCCCTATCGTTCGCGAGAATTCCCATCCGCGGTCTTATTAATTCCTAATATCTTTAATCTGCCTTGCCATCGGCATTTTTGCCTTGCGTTATTACTATTGTTTTCAAATTGACATTATATTTTAGGCTCCGCCGTGTGGGAGGCTCCCGAACAGGTTTCCATGCGAAGTTTCTCGTTTATCGATTAATTATTATGTTGCTTGTAATTTATGGATCCATTGCTTACGCGTAAGTTCAGATAGGCCCGTATTTTCATTGTAGTGTTTCCAAATCAACAAGTGAACCTCGCATTCTCGCTAAAGAATTAATATTTCGCAGATAATCTGTTGAAAATGAGAATAACTTTCCTCAACAAGGAATATTAAAATTCTAAATGTTTAGATATGAAATATGTACAGGGTTAGTCACTATAATCTGTCAAAGTCATTTGTTTGTTCCGCGTACATCGTCCATAGCCACTGCGATCCGTCAAACATAAATTTCCCTCCTGTTTTTTCAAAAATAGTTTTAAACTGTAAATATGTCGAAAAGTCCTGAATCAAATAGTAACATAGGTATTATATATTTTTGAAAAGAGGAAAATCTAACTTCTATGTTATAAAAAATGTCACAGTCGTTTCAGTCTGTATAAAACTTCCTCTAAGATACATTAAAATATATGAAAACTCTCAAATTACTTAAAAAACGGTATTAATAACTATTGTTTAGGGCATAAATATATTTATTACATATTCCATTTTTTTTATTTACAATCACAGACCAGTTTAGGTGTCTAAAAAATTATAATGCAACTATTCCTGAAAATACCCATGTAAAACGTATGTTCCGTTTTGAAAATTAAAAAATAAATTGATGGGTTACGAGGCCGAAAGTTATTTCAGCAGTTTGAGCAAGTGTAGCAAATCATTGGAATACGTCTCAGGTGGCGGCGGGCAGTTAATAATGATTATTGAAAGCGAGCCGCGTGATAGGCCCATATCGGAGTGTTGATGTGATGTACGGGCGTCGGAGAGGCCGTAGAGTGGCCGCGTGGGCCGCTCTGACGGACTGCTTCATTAGAGGAGAGCCCCGACATGCGCGACCCGTGTACTGCTCGCTCTTATCACCCGTGCATTTGTACCAACCTGTTCTGTTCTGCTGTGTTCCCATCTATCCGCACTCGCCCATTATTTACAGTGCCCGGGCAGTATTTTATTAGTTTATCACCCGCCAGTATCGAATACCCGCCTCAGATCGCATCGCGCCCCGCGTCTCCGAGTAAACCAACACTCACATTAACATTTTGTCTTGTTGCAGGGGAGGTGGAAGATTGGACTAGCGATCCGGCCGATACCACCACCTCGGAAGGTCCCACTCCCGGCTCTCCACCAGCGAAAAGCAAGACTCCAGACCACCCCTCCGAAGAGAATGGAAAGACTCCCTCCAAAACCGAGCCAGAAGGGAAAACCCCTTATATTCGGTTAAAAACCAACCTAGCCACTGATCCCGCACTACAATCTCAACCTCTAATATCCGTAGCAAATCTGAAGACGGAATTAGAAACCAGCCAGTCTCCGAGCGAATACTTGGCTGCCCTGCCTCCTGCCATACAGTCCGCCCTCGTGTCACGAGGGTTTTTCTTACCGAATTTGATCCCTGCACCAGAAGCTGTGCCTCGACAGACGGATTCCGCCGAGCCAAGACAACCTACACTTCCGATTTTTCAGTGCCCACCTTGCGGCATTCGTTTCTCTTCTTTGAGTACCTTAGAAGCTCACCAGACATATTACTGCTCCCACCGGATCAACAAGTCCAACAATGATGATGACTCCAAGTCGACCGGAGCCGAACCAAGTGGGAATCAATCGGACGTCGATCCTTCTGAACCATCCATAAAGAGCATTCGTACTGGAAAGCAGTACACTTGCAATCAGTGTTCGTACAGCGCCGACAAGAAAGTGAGCCTGAATCGCCACATGCGGATGCACACAGTATCTCCTAGTCCTAGTCCTTTAAATACCGCAGCGGCGATATCGAACGGTGAACCGAACAGCGAGAATCCAGACCGATATTGCGCGGAATGCGACATTAGATTCAGTTCACAGAAAACATTCCGCGCCCACAAGATGCACTACTGCAACTCCAGACATATGGTTAAGTCTTCGACGATGCCTGCTACCAAGACAACTTCCAGTTGCACGTCTGGTTCTTCGCCGACGTCTCCCGTGGACACCGCTTCGTGCAGAACGCCCCCATCTCCGGCGCCGCCAATTCCACCACAACAGCCCTTCTTGGCGTTACCAACCAACCCTATTATAATCGTGCCATATTCTCTGTTTCGTAGCGCCAGCGTTCTGCCTAGTCTGTCTTCAGCTGCGGGTCTTCCAAATCCTGACATGCCATGTTTCCTCTTACCCAACGGCACACTTCAGCCGATGACGAGCGCCATAGCCCCAAACACCCAAACAACTCAACAGCCGGAAGTACTCAAGACAGCAAACAAACCCAAAGAATCATCCGTCATCAGGGAAACCTCCTCCGCACCTCTAGACTTAAGCGTAAGGAAATCTCCGGAACCAAAAGATCTGGTTATCGATCTCGGCGATGAGCAAGAGAAAGAGAACGTCAAGCGTTCACCCACACCGGAAAAGATCGAATGCGTGCCTTCGCTGCACGGCTCTCCATCGTCGACACCTATATCTCACGTAGGCGCTTCTCCTGCGCTAAGTATCTCTCCCAAAAGGAAGCACGACGAAACCTCTCGCAGTAGCAGTCCCAAACAGTCCAGACCGACTCCTAAATCTACACCTAGCATGGAAAAGACTAGAACTAGTCCAGACGCAAGCGTAGCCCCACAATTCGATATTCCCCCTTCTCTCCATCCCTTGCTGATGCGCGCCGGAACTCTGCCCTTGTTTACCTCCGAAGTCCAAATGCGCCTCTCGGAGCTACCTCCTCTTCCGCCGGTGATGCCGCAGGTGTTAGTCAAGCAAGGAGTTTCAAAATGCAAGGACTGCAACATCGTCTTCTGCAAACAAGAGAACTACGTCATCCACAAAAAGCACTACTGTTCCGCTAGGACTCTCGAGGAAGAAAGCTCCAAGACATCCGGTAGTCCCCCGGTCAGTCCGAGAAGCACGGGCACCACCAGCCCGGCGGGGCAGTACCAGCAGCTCATCTGCTTGGCGTGCGGCATCAAATTCACCTCTCTGGACAATCTCAACGCGCACCAGGCCTATTACTGTTTGAAGAGGGGAGAAATGGATTTGAGGAAGTGCGGGAAGTGCAGAGGGATCGCGGAACCGGGACACCAGTGCGTCCCGCACGCGGCCCTGGCGGGGTGGAAGTGCCCTTGCTGTGACGTCATCAGTCCCACCGCCAGCGCCGCCCAAAGGCACATGGACTCTCATACGGGCGTGAAGGCGTACCGATGCACAATTTGCAAGTATAAGGGGAACACCCTCAGAGGGATGAGGACGCACATCCGGATGCACTTTGATAAGAGATCTCCAGACCTTCAGGTATATAAAAATATCATTAAAGTAGCATACAAATAATAGAGGTCCCCGTTTCGGTAATCGATCCAACTTTCCTCTCGAACGCTCTCAGTTAATCTGTAATTTTTTTGAGGTCAAGTACGAGAATGTGGCGATAATCCAAAACATAACCCTCAATACTATTTTAACAGATTATTAACAGGATTAAAAATCCAATTATAAAAGTTGAAAGTGTTATTTATAAAAGTCAACAACCAACGTAAAATGATCATTAGATATGAATAAAAAAATTCTTACATATTCGCAAACAAATGCGTTGCGTGGGATCCAATTTTTCATAGCCACCTTGATAAAAATACGTCGATTCGTTTTGTCACTTGGAAAATGTAAATTTAGATCTTCTAATATAAAAGAGTGATAGTAGTAGTAGATAGTTTTCGAGTTACATTATAAAATATGTCATCACATGCCAATTATTACCAAGCGTAACACGTCAAAGAAAACTGTGACGTCCATCACACTTGCAAATAAATGCATAAATATTAAAATAAACGATTATTTAACACTTCCAACGAATTATAGGTACCCAAATAATAAAAAAAGAGTAAACAAATTGTAAAGAGAAACAGAATATTTATTGTGTCGTAGTACTACAAAATAAACATATAGTACGTACCTACTAGTGAATACAAACTAATTAATGTGCATTATCTTAATTAGTCATATTTAGTATTTATACTCCACGGTCGAAATTATAGACAGTGACTCATCGCTAGCTCTTGGACTAGTAAGGAGGATGAGGCGTGCAAATATTGAAAAAAGATAATAAAACATAACATCTAATATTTTTAGAGGTTTTATCGAGAAAACTTCAAAAATATTTTAAGTGTTTTCTATAAAACTATGCCCTCTTGGGCATCGATAACCCACCACTACCCGGCTGACGCCGCCTCAAAATATTGTAATCTTTACTATTAATATATTTATTTAAGTAGACACTTACATATTTTATAATAATTATCTCACGAATATTATCACTTTCACTTCACTGCCACATAATCACTTCACTATTAATATATTTAAATACTTACATATCACATTATTCACATTATATATTTCACATATCACTGTTGCTATCACTATCACTAGAATCATCTTCACCCAAATGAATAATGACTGGTTCTATGAACACTTCTACCGTTGTATCAAGATCCCACATACGTTGTTCCTCTTTCTGTGCATGTCCAATACACTTACACCATGTTTCAGCAGTGACGTGATTAATAGCATCCTGTAATAATAATTTCACGTCGTTTATTTTAAAGGTGGTGTTTTTTCGTGCGATTTCATTCTTTATTTGTGCCCAAACCAACTCAATTGGGTTTAATTCACAGTGGTATGGCGGTAAACGGAGTACACGAATTCCTCGATCTTTGGCCATCTCATCCACTACATACTTAATGTATTGACCTTTTTCTCTTTGGACAATTTTTAATAATTGTACTTTTAGCATGGTTTCTGTATATTCAATATTTTTCGATTGTAACCAGTCCATAATATTTCCTTTTCTCCATGCTGATGTCGGTAACATTTCAACTCTTCTACTATGATAAGGTGCGTTATCCATCACAACAACTGCTCCTGGCTCCAGATATGATAAAACATATTCAAACCATTTTTCAAACACGTCGCTGTTCATATCTTCATGATAATCTCCCGTTTTTCGTGACTCAAATACATGCAAACCATTTTCTAAAAATCCCGTATCGCTTCCAATATGTGTTATAATCAATCTTCGTCCTTTTCCAGAAGGTGCCTTTAATCCAGTAGAAAATCCATCTAAAAATGCTTGTCTCTTACTCTTAACATTACCATCCTGCCAAACTTTTGATACAGTATGACCTTCGTTTACCCATGTTTCATCCATGTAATATATCTTCTTACCAGATGCACGAAGTTCTCTTATTTTTTCTAAGTATTCTCTTCGCCATACCACAATTTCGTCTTTTTCAACGAGCATACTATTCCGATTCCGTTTCAAATATCGAAAATTCATGTCACGCATTATTCTTCTAAGAACCTTATCAGAGAAATTAGGAATATCCTCATCTTCAGCTATTGCAGCTTGAATTTTCTTTATCGTTGGTATTTCATTTCTAAAGAAAAATCCATGAATTTTCCTACGTATGGAGTATTTCACGTCAACGTCGACTTCTATTTTCTTCCTCCCTCGTGTTTCCACTTTTTTCTTCTTTGGATTCACTTCTACACTATTTTTTATGGCACGATAAACAGTAGCAACGGATACTTTTGTCAACGAACTACACATATCAACAGCTTCACTTACACTTGTATTAGAATTTCGCGACCGAATTCCTTTATACACGTTTTTTACCATTATTAATTCCGCATCGCATAGGTTAGGGCGTTTATGAGCAACAGACCGTTTGCTACAACCGGCACTTTGATCCATTTTAATTATTATTCCTACGTTTTAAAACGTCCCGATTGTATTTTTTTAATTTATAAATTTACTATAGTCACGGAGTATGCAAACCCTCGCGCGCGCTTATAGTTTGACGTTTCTAACTACGGCTAACTCGAATTCTACGTACGTCCGTTTACACCCACTAAAAAGAGCATTTCCCTATCTGTAATAAGTGCGATAGACAGAGATAGGAAATAAATCGCGTTCGGTGTAACTCAGTCTATGACTGTTATAGATCCTATCGATGTGCAAAGAGAGCGGGTACGTCATTTAACATAAGCAAGTAATATTAAACCGTTATAAAAATCATTTTAAGTTTTATACACTTTACGGTAATAGTGTTTCTATACCATGTATGAATCACTCGCTATAATTTCGGCCGTGGAGTATAGACACAGTTATTTTACACGTAAAAGGTGAATATCACAGCTTTCTTTGACGAGTTTTCCTTGGTGTCACATGACACAAAATTTTTCAATTACTCTTTCATATTAGAGGATCTAACCTTACATTTTCCTAGGAACACCCCGTAGCAGTTAGAAGTTTGGCAGTCGAATTAAGGGATAACCTGATAACTATTTCGGTAAAATATTTTTATAAAACGAAAAATGGTTTCCCAATTTGCGCTAATTAGCAAATTATAATTAAAATCGTTTAATTTGAGTACATTGATATTTCTCCCAAAAAACATTCACTGATACTTTCCTTCTTCCAGGAAGAAAAGTACATCTCCTACATCCTGGAGGACGAAAGTTCGAATACTATGGAGGTGAGCGTGACCTCGTCCGCCGTCCCCGCCGTCCTAGACGACCGGGCCGTCTCCCCCAGCTCGGAAGGCCATCCGGAAGCACTCCACCACTGTTCCCAGTGCTCCTACAGTTCCGCTTACAAAGCCAACGTCCTCAGACACATCCGTCTCGTCCACGAGGCCCCGACCGTTGACGAATCCGTCGTGAATGGTTCAGAGGACAAAACCGTGCGGTCCATGCCTGTCCTAGAGGACGACGAGGAGATCCTAGTGAAGAAGGAGGCCATAGAGCCGGAAGTTATCATTGCTCCGGTCGAAGAGCCGATCATAAAAGAAGAAGTACTCGATCCATCCACCGCCTCGAAAATAAAGACCGCCGAGGAGGAGATCCTGCAGGAGGCGTCGAAATCCGGCGCCAAATACTGCAAATCCTGCGACATTTCCTTCAATTACTATTCCACGTTCGTGGCACACAAGAAATTTTACTGTTCGAGCCACGCGGGGGAAATCACGGCGGCGTCGGCGAATAACAATAATAATCCAACCACCCGCGCCGCTGAGGCGTCAGTTCTGTAGTTGAGTCAGTTGTTAGATTAGGATAGACTCAAACAAAGTGATTTCTTTGAGTGTTATAACTGGGCCAGTCCTCTTGTATACGCGTAAATATGGTTCGGTGCCTTAACATTTCTCCCCGAGTCTGCTAAAGCATAAGGAAGACATTGAATTGACCAACAGTGAAAGAATCTCTCAGAATGTATTTCGAAAATAAGTTCTGTATCTTTGTTAACTTTAATACAAACTGCCTTAACACTCCGGCCTGTAATGCAGGCCTCTCAAATATTTTTTGTGATCGATGTCTTTGTTTAAGATATTTGATATTTTAATGAAATTATATGCGATATTTTAAACTGCCTAAAAAAATCTTCACATACTTTACACGTAATGTTATCCTCAACCTGTGGATTTTGGTTGCTTAAGTTACAGGCCGGAATATAAAAAATATTACCTTGCATGTTAAGCCGTTAAATATGTTACCGATATCTGTAAAGTGGAACAAAGCGATGTTGAGGAAATGTTAGCGCACCTGCCAAATAATTGTTATCAATGTTGATCGTTAATGGCGGTCGTTTAAAAAATCCATTGCAATATGTTACATAATCAATATTCCATATATGTATAAAAGTATACCTAATAACTTCTAGATTTTGTTTTGTATAAAGTTATAAAAGATTTATAATTTGTTTAATTATAAGTTTGTAGAATAAATTAAAATATATTATGCCAAAGCATTTTTCATTATTAAGTGTAATTAGTTGTCTTTACGTTGGTTTTTTTTATAATTCTGATATATAGTTGCATATAGGCTTTTTATTGACTATTGTTTAGGTAAGATTTACATTTTGCAATCTGAAATAGTTATCGTACAAGTGAATCTATGTTATTATAGCTGTGAGGCGTTCAAAACGCCTACCCAAGGTTACACGCAGTGATGATTACCTTTCATGGAGACAATAAATTATTTATTTCTATTTGTGTTTTTATAAAAACCCCCTCTTTGTTCATCCCCATTAATAGAGCATTTGCTAGGCACACAAATCTGTTCTCACAATTCTTAAATTCATTATCGTCAAAATTCGATGGTATTTATTGTGATCAATAGATCAGTGCCATTAATGGCAACATGGTAATCGAAAAGATCGTTGATTTGATACATTAAAACACTTTTTAAACAAACAAAAAAAGTCAGAAAACATTTGAGACTCCTGGGAATCCTAACATCGAACTGGTAGGAAAAAAATCACCTCAATCCTTTTTAAAAATATATATTTTATGGTTAACACTAGTTCAAATATATTTTTAAAAAAATTCCTAAATCCTAGACAATGGTCTTTGAAATCACAAATGTATAAGTATGCGAAAGATTCCTAACTGTTGATATTGCAGGAAACAACTTCGCTATATGCACCTGCTCTGACTAGCATTAAATTATACCAGCAATATCTAGTAAATACATAGCTAATACATACCTGGTAAATGATGTACTGAAATTGATAAATAATGCAACCTTTCAAAGAAATATCTTTGTGTTTTTGTTGTAATATTACCTTCATATTGGTCTTGATAGATAGCAACTATAGCTTACCATCGCACATTTTATTAGGATTGTATCTTCAAATACGTGTGCTTCCAAATGGAATTAACAAATATTAATAAAACAAAATGATACATGAAAAACACAAAACATAAAAAAATACGTTTTGAAACAACATTACCTATTAAAAGTGTTGAATATGACTAGATTAATGTAAATAGTTTTTTGTCTAATCAATATTTGCTCCTTTTACTAAATTCTTTTTTATAAATAAATATTTTTTATTATTAGCTCTCATATTTTTTATTCTGTTATAAACGTTCTAGCCAATTCAAATAAGTTCAACAAATTTTTTCCTAAAAAAATCCTGTTCTACAAACGAGTATAAATAGTATCTATTAATTTTTTTCGCAAGGAGATTACCTGAAGAAAAAATTCCAATAAATGAGGACATCTTTGTTAAGACTATTGTTAGGCCAACAAGAATTCAGGATGTATATTAATTTGGATAATTATTAAGCTTCTTTGTTAGTACATACCCGTTTAGTGCAATATAATTTCACTGAATACAATCCTGACTTTGTATACCAAAAGTGGGGATTTTATGTCATTCAGGGTCACTGACAAAAGATGTAAGTTGTCAAAGGTGCCGACAACGACATATAATTCTGAGTGTTCTATCTTCTGTGCCTTAGATACCTTACCAGATAACTTAAAGACACGGTTGCCACAAATTTTGACATTTGTAGGCCATCGGGATCTAAGGAACATGGTGATCGACGACTTCAAAACATAATTACCCTTTATCTTTATTATTTTTTATTAAGTCTGTATAACATAACCAGGGAACAAATGACTTCATTTTCTTGTTACGTGTTCTTAGATCTGACGGTAGAGATGTGTAGTTCGTGAACGAATAGTTGAAAAGAACTATTCACTTCCAACGAACTGAACGAACTGTATCATCATTCTTTCAATGTATAGTTCGTTTTGAACTGCGAACGTGCGCGTGCGTCTAGCTAGATTATACTATGATCATAGGTTGAAACCGAAACCGACCGGTGATGCGATGAGGATCGTGCTACTGTCGCTGGCTACTGGAGATTTAAGAATTGAGAGATGTATAGTTCGTGAACGATTCATTTCGAACAAATTATTTCAGTATTCTAAAAACAAACCATTGCCGCTGCCGCTGTCAGGTGTCGATGCTGACCTGAGCAGCTCATTCGTGGTGGGGAAGATATGTAGTAAAATTGAGTCCAGGCAAAAGAACTACAGTTCATTTCGAACTGTAAAAATGAACTATTATTTGAAGTGAGTAGTTCACAAACGAACTATTCAGCAAAGTGAACTGCAACGCCCATCTCTATCTGACGGTGTCAAGTCAACACTGTCACCTGTATTATATGTTTTGTGGTGTCAACTGTCAACCGCAAACCGCATCGCCACCTAGCGACAGAAGGCCTAAACTTCCCTAATGAAAGTAATGCCGAGAATTAGACGGGTCTTTAAAAAATAGGAAATTAATACTTTGTCTTAACGTACTTTGAGAACAGCCTGCAGTTAAATTAAAACAGATGTGTAAAACTAATTTACGATACCTTTAAATTTTAAAAACATCTTTCATATGTCAGAATAGCAAACGCATTCCAATTTTTTGAACATTAAAGTCACATCTGTGTGCTTTATATCAGTATTTTCAAGAATACTCTCACAACGTACCAAATTGACCGATTAAAGTTGCGTTTCCAACGGCCATTTTTTATAATAGCGGTATGGACTGGGCAATTTTTTCGCTATATTTATCGTTTAAATGTAATAGCAATGTGCGTGAAGAAAACGCCAATCGATTAGAAAAAGATTGTTCTCTTAAATAAAGAGGGAGTGTTTGAGATTATTTCTAATATTTTTATGCAAAGCGGGTTAAAAAATCTATACACGTAGGTAATTTGCATCCCTCATGCAATGTGCGTTTTAGGTCATAGAATCAAAGGGAAAATATACACAGGGAAACGTTATCAAAACTTTAAAAACGCCAGTGAAAAGTTATTACGCACTTGAGACATTTGTAAGATGTTCACAAGGGAACCGCAATGATGAAATCGACTGAATTTTTTTTATATCTCTGTTAAAAAGGTTGTATTTTTATGTATTAATCTGCTTCTGCAACAAGTGGTGAAGCTATAAAAATGCAGATATTGGCCGGATTTTATGTTTTCTGTTGACCTTAATAGGTATATTAATATAATTCGGTTCCAATTTGCCAATCAACAGCTTCGAAAATCTGTATTTTGTATTTATTTTAGTAAAAAATAGCACTTCTCCGTTTCCCCTGTAGAGCGGCAGGCAATCGTGTGGGCAGCGTGTTTCGCAGGAGCGATATGTGCTGCACTTATCGAATCTAGGTAATCTGAGCCGGCCATGCATATATTCGCCATGCACCTAGATAACTTCGTTTATTTATTATGGCCTTATGCAAATGATGCCCCTATCTGGGTAAAAATGCACGAGTGGCCGGCCGATAGCGCGCGATATAGCTAATATTTTGCACCGACACGATAAACCGAATACAACTAAAACCTACACAAAAAGACACAACTTAGTTTAGAGAACGACCGGCTAATGTGAGTTTTTAGTTGCAGATAACGCTATTACCTACTATTTTTATCAGTTGGATGTGCCCCGCTATTTACGATCCTAGCGTGCCGCGCGAATAAATAACCGTAATGGCGATTTTAATTATACATACATATAAATCCACTGCAATTATTCCTTTGCCCTGTTGTGCTGAATACTTTGCCTATTGTGCCCCTTACACTGATAGATTTTTAATAACTGTCTTGAAGGCTCTCCTCTGTACTATAGGTACGTTTATATTTAGAAACAGAAGAAATAGATAAGAACTATCGTTCCCTTTTGTTATCCAAATGAATATCCAACCTAAGGATATGCGGAAATCCATATACGATAACCACTTCTGTGTATTTCTGTTGGACATCCCTTATCATGCATACTGTCATAGTTTTAATAGTATTTTTTTATTTATTTAATAACCCTTGCGTCAAGGATTATTTTTATGAAAATAGTTTTGTTCACAACAGTAAAAAAAACAGACGGACAGAAAATATAAATCGCGCATAATGCACATCAATAAGTTTTGGGTGTGATTTTTGGTTAGGCAAAACTATTTACATATGACTGATCTTTTTAGTGCTTGAGTGTAATATTTATATATTTTTTGTAAGATGGCAAAATACCCAAATAAATTGAGAAGAAACGATTATGCATATCCAGAAGAAATATTTTTTATATGTAACAGAATCTCTCTTTAATTTTATATTTTCATAATTCCGAGTCTATAAAAAAATAGTAACGAGTATGATGTTATTTTTTCGATGAGTAGATACCAAAAAAATATTTCAATAAAAGTTACCATTACACGATTTTTAACATATAGTAATGGTCGATAATTGTAAATAAAAAGAATTATGGAAATAATTTGGAAGAAAGAAACTGTATAATATTAAATATATAATTAACCCGCATTAGTTGAAAGAAGTAGAAGTTCTCAGAGAACATCCGAGTTTATTCAATCTAAAATGCATGGGCGTATCTACAACTTTCGCTTGGGATGGACTCAGACCCGCAAGCTTATGGCTTCTTAAAAAAAAAGTTATCTCCGCTCGCTATTAGCGAAATATCAAATTTGAACACGTTTTAATTTCATTCTAAAAAAAAATTCGTAGCCACCGACTTACCGAAGTGACAAAGAAGATGATAATATTAGATATTTTTCTAGGATGGGCACCGGGCTCTCTGTGGTGTGCCCTCTGCTCCCCCCTAGCTACGCCTATGCTAAAATGTAAGGGCTCGGAAAACAGAGAAACACATATTAAGTCCTATAATCTTGTATATGTATGTATATAATAACAGAAGGTATATACACCAAATGGCTCATTTAGAAAAAAAAGATTGTAAATCTAAAAAAAAATTGTAATCGTAATGGTAAAAGAAACCCGTTATTATGAAAGCATAATGCGTATTAACAGTTGTAAATATGAAGGAAGGTTGACTATCCAGAGCAATTAGCCATAGTCTATATGAGTATGTGCTCTTTGGGCAATGTGAAAAGTGAACAAGTAAATCGTCAATCGTCGATTGTAATAATCTGAAATGAATGATGAATGCAAGTAGACGTAAACCTTTTCTCCTTTTTGTCCATGCGAGATCAATTCAAGTGGATGAAGCGTAGGCGTAGAGCAGCGCAACTGCTTGTGTTAATAATAATAATAATAATAAATAATAATTGCTCGTAGAGCAATCCAAAACAGTCAAAATTTATTGTTGAATCGAATATCAAATACGATTGTGCCTGACTGTTGCAAACTGATTCTAATTCACTAGAAACCAATGTTTTATTATATCGGAATACGCATGACGCATGTGTCTAATTTATTGGAAACTTTTGGTTTTTGGTTTGCTTTAGGAACTGTTAGGAACAAAGTTATTAGGTAGGTACACATTACACTACGCACGTTCACTGCAGTGATTGAATATTGAATAATAATTGTAAGTACTAATAAACGCAACATTTCCTTTTTTAACGACGACCGTAGCTCAAAAATATTAAAACATTGCTTCAAGAAACCAGCCTTTATGAAATAATAATAATAAAGCCTCTGCTTTTTATTACTAAACGTAAAAATATATATTTTTTAAAGGTGGAAGTTGTTGAATATTGGACTCCAACCTGCAATGCAATTTCACATTTTAAAATTAAATAAATAGGTATAAAAGTATACCTAATCAATGTCATCACAATTGTAAACATAAAATGAATTTCCGATCAATTTCCTACGGATCACCCACGACAGTCATTCAAAGTGACCTGTGTAAATGTACCTTTATATATTTTTAAAGATTATAAACGAATTTATCAATCTATTAGTACACGATAAATTGGATTACTTATGTACCTTAATTTTGACTTTTATTGAAGTCTATAATTAATATTACTTCATCGCAAATACCCTCATATCCACATAAACAATAGCTAAATGATTAAACACCAATTCAAAATAAATTTTAGATATTGCTCATGGTTTTTTAATTCTTGGTTAAGAAATTATAATTTGCTATAATCATAATTTAACTAGTCATTTATTTCATATTTATTTTAATAACTACAGAATTACATGCATATAGTAGAGGTTAAAATTAATAGTAGCTTTCCATTCGATAGATCCACACATGACCATAGAAGATTCTAGAGCAACTAGATAGAACACTATTAAAACTGAATCAATTAAATAACGAATTTTCCTTATTCCCTAAATAATCCTTCGTAAAAATTAAATGAAGAATGTGAAATAAAAAACTTATACTTAATATGACATTTTTAAAAACAGTATCGGATTGGTGAATTACGTTCACGGTCCGATGCAAGATATACAGTATAGCCTTTATAACTGTTTTTAACAATTTTTTTCAGATTGTTGTTTACAATTATTTACAACTCGAGTCAGTTTTTTTTTTAAGAATGCAATATTTACGGAGATAGCACTCCCTTCCGTTTCACTTAAAAATAAAAAAAAGAAGAGGTTTCGAGACAAGTGACCTTCACAGTACTAAAGACAATAGTTCAACTCACGGAGCACAGTCTATGGTTAAATTTATTAGTAAAAATTTGGAATTTTTCTATAAATTAACAAAAAAAATACGACGAATTAAAGTGAGAGGTATCAGTTTTTCAGGCAAAAAAACCGTGATTTTTTCAACATTTTTATTAACTAAAAAATGGGATAACGAAACTAATTGAAATTTTAGCACAGAATAGAGTAATAGTGTAACTATATATTGTCCAAATTTCAAATTTTTTTGCGCCTACTTTTTCTTAATATCCGTTTCCAAACTCAGGGGTCTATTTCATTTATTTCGATAGTAATTGCATTAAAAATTTTTACATAGAACCTATTTATGTAATATATATTACAGTAGCAGATATTCTTTATCAAAATGTTTGATAAACCCAAATAAAATATACCTAATAAATTTTGTTTTGTCTATCATAATCATTAGACAAATAAATAATAAAATAACAATATAACTTTTGAAACTTTATATTTTAAGTACATATAAACAATATTTTGATGTAATAAATCCTAAGGTTATTAATTAAATAGGAACCAATGAAAATATAATGTTCTCTAGACAATATTTAACGTAACTAAAAACACAAAATCCTTGTTTTTTCTACTGAAACAAAACAAGGTACGTAATTTAAATTAACTCATAAAGATATGCACTGTATTATTTGTACAAAATACCCTGCAAATATAGTTGCTAATAATAATACTCGTTTTCATCGATATCTCCATAATAAAGGTCATTTTCCACACCGCTACTCTCAATATAATTCTTGTGCTTCGCTTTAAACTTAGCGTATCGTTCACCGTACCGAAAGACGTCCGATTCGTCAACATCTTCCTCAAACCCAGCAGCTTCGCTGTCAATACTGTATACAAAGCCTTCTTCACCTTCATCGCTAGACAGCAGGTCTTCGTCTATAGCAACATTCTGCATTGCCTCAACCATATCATCTTCATTTATCGATTCCAAGTCTGATTCGTCTGGGTAATCATTTCGCCAGTTGTTTTCGGCATTGGAATCTTCGCTTCCATCATCACTATCAGCATCATTAAGTCCGTTATCTCGGGTTGAACCAAGCATTAAAGGGTCGCTAAGAGGATAAACACTGCAAAAATAAATCATATGGATAAACAAATGAATTTATGGAGCCAACAATCTCACCTTATATAATCATCTATATCTGCATCTCCTAAATCATCTGAATTTGTGTAATACAAATCGTAAACAAATTTTGGCTCAGAACTTTCCCCATTCTGATTTTCAGTCTTCACGTCATTATCATTTAAGTCTGTTTCTATATCAAATATTGTCAATTCTTTTTTTGTGGAGCTGGAGGTTGAATTTTCAGCTGTTAAACTATCTTCGGCATTTTCAGATCGAAAACAGTTTACCACTTTGAAACGGTTATTTTTAGAAGTTTCTTTCATTTGTTCTCTTAGCTTCTCGTTAATATTAACGGCATGTTTTTTAAAGTGCTCTCTTAGTTCTGTGATTTCTGGGATACGTTCCTTTTTTAAGTGGGCAACAACATTTTCATCCTGAAAAAAATGTATACAAAAAAAACTGGATAAAATTTTTGAAGGTTTTAGCTTACTTCCTTAATGGTTCCTGCGAATTTAAGTAATGTAGCTGACAATTCAGTATCTTCTGCATCTTTAACAACATCGTTATTCAATTTTCTCCTTTTACAACTTAATATAACGGCTTCTAACGGTTCTTCATCTAATCGACGTTTCACACGCACTACAGCAGCCATTTTACGTCACACAAAAAATATGTAGTTTTGATCTACTATTACATGTTTCCAAATATATAAACAAAAATTTTATAGTGGTAGTTCATATAATCCTCTCAGTTTTGCCAATAGTACATTACACCAAAAAAATAATCAGAGTTATAAACATTTTCTGTAACAGGATGGAAAACATAAAGGTAGATGCAATGTTGCCAATGCTAGTCAATAGTATTTGATTATCACATTTTGTAATCTGCTATTTGTAAGACTGACAATGAGTCATTTCTGCAAATATCTGTCAATTCTTAGGTAGTTTGTCATCAATTTATTGATATATCAAAAATAAGATTAAAAAAGTTTTGTCGTTTAGTTCAAGTTACACATCGCATAATTCTTTGACGTTTCAAAATTAATTGTGATGGGAAACGAAATGTCATCCACTGCCATGGAGAGTATCCTTTTTTTTAAATATTGGGTTTACTACATACAAATAAAATTAATTGTAAATTGCTTCTTAAAAATAAAATATTAATTTCCTTAATAATTTCTTAGAACACCTTTTCAATTTAAAATTCGCTGTGAAGGAATTAGAAAGAAACTCAAAACGATGTGACAAAGAAGAGAAACAGGAGAAAGCTAAAACAAAACAAGCTATTCAGAAAGGAAACATGGAAGTAGCACGAATTCATGCTGAAAACGCTATACGTCAAAAGAATCAAGCCTTAAACTACTTACGAATGTCTGCTAGGGTAGATGCAGTCGCTAGTAAAGTCCAATCAGCCCTTACGACAAGAAAGGTTACAAATTCCATGGCAGGTGTAGTTAAAGCTATGGATGCTGCGATGAAGAGTATGAATTTGGAGAAAATTTCCAATGTTATGGATAAGTTTGAGCAGCAATTTGAGGATCTTGGCGTACAAACAGATGTTTTGGAAAATACTATGGGACAGACTACTACCACTCTTATACCTCAAAATGATGTTGATTCGCTTATGCAGCAAGTTGCCGATGAAGCTGGGTAAGTTATTAAATAAAAATTGATCATATCTATATACAATTTTTGATTAGCTTTCACCGAGGCTTTCACATAATTATCAAAAAACGTTTCCAATGACTACAAATTTTCTTTTTTAGTTTGGAGTTGAATATGGAACTTCCAGAAGGACCTCAAGGTGGTACTATAGGAACAACTACACAAGTGTCTCAAGAGCAAGATGAGTTAACTCAGCGGTTAGCTAGACTCCGACAAACAGAATAATTGTAATGGATGTTGACGGAGAGATCTTGTGATATAGTTTTTATTCCCATAACACAATAGTGTCTTAAGGAGCTTTTTGTTTATATTTTAGATATTTGCTTATAGTTTACTACTTCTAAGTGTATTATTGTACAGTGAATGTTTTTCTATTTAAGTTTAATATATGTTTCCATTATCTAATATTCTTCTTTAATAACCATCATAATTTAACATGTGTCAAAATGTCAGTGGGTTATGTTATTCGAAATAATGGATAATAGGTGACTATCATAAAAAACGCCCCATTTAATATTTTTTGTATATTGTTATAACATAGAATAAATATTATAAGGCTTAAAATGTGTTTTTGTTTATTAATTGTAAGTGTATACTAAACAAGAAAAAAGATACACAATCCTAACACTTATTTTAAAAGTGAATTATTACGGCAAAAATTAATTACCAAGTAAACATTTTTATTTACTTTATTTTTATAACTGACGTTGACAAGTTTAAGATAACCTGTCTAAATTTATTTTTGAGGTTATATATTTAAAATCTGCCGGTAATATTTTAGTATAATCAGCAACCAATTATATTTCATCATTTTCGTTGTTATAGAAACACGTAAACATACATGATCCAATAAACCAGTCAGTTATTATCATGTGACTTTAGAGTACAAATTCATTGGTTGCTGGATATCCGTTTAAAAATCCCGCTCTTCGAGCACCTGCACACTCTTCTGTAATTGAAATCCGACAACGTCGCAAAGGTTATCAACAAAAGTTCTGAAAACTGAGAATTATACTTAATTTAACGTTCATTAAATTATTACAATACATCGTACAACTTTTCCAATACTGAAACAGTGTTTTATGTCGTATTAATTCACAAAAAATATTAATTTGTCGGAAAAAGAGAGCGCTGATGTAGAAGGCCTTTGCTGCTTATGGACGCAATCTAATGACACGCCATTTTAGTATCTTATCGTGGCTTTAATTGTGAAAAGTGTTAATAATACGTGTAGTTAAACGTGTTTTTCTTCATTAAACCTTAAAATAGTATGTGTTTTCCAATCCTATATGAGGAAAAGGTATAGAACACAATATTTATTGCTATTCTAAACAGTCGTCTTGGAAACGATCACTGAACGTTGAGAGTATATTGTGAAAACATTTCGGAAGTTTCTGTTATTCATATTTTTCTGGCATTAGTCGATTGATTTATCTTAAGCATCGGATTTGAGGTTTGCTTGTACACGTGTTGTACAACCAGACTGCAATGAGGATGCACTATTTTTAATTCAAATTATGGCCCAGTACTATGAAGTATTGAGTCAAAGTGATAAGAGTTCAGAACAACAGTTTTATAATAATGTCGAAGACCAGACAGTCCAATATATGATTTCTCCCGATAAAACTCAGTATCCAACACAGCAGGTAAGAATGATTTAATTAAGTTTTAAATATCTGAAACAAGTATCTAGATGTTATTACTTTAAAATGTGATTAAACAAACATTTTGAGAATGCTACTATTAACCCGTTTTAGGTATAAACTCTTAGTTTTGAACTTTAAATAATGAGATATTAAATACCGAAATTGAAATGAATAAGTTTCTGTCACAAAACATGTGGTTTCAATCCTGTCGCTTATTGAACCATAATAATGTAACTGTGTCAAATTAAATTCATATTAAGCATATAGTTATTACGTAATATAATTTTATAGAGTTCAATTTTAATTTTTCTAAGAACTTACGATCTTTTAACACCTCTTAGATTGTCGTAACTTCCGGAGAACAGTTGATGGTGGTAGATGGTCAACAGCAACAAATTGTTATCGACCAAACCTCAGGAATTACTTATCAAAGTCAACAAATACAGCCACAACAGATACAGGTACAACATCTGGTGTATAATGAATATGTTTTTATATTCATGATAGTAAATTTTCATGAAGAAATCTGATAAAATAAATATAAAAACATATAGGCTCCTGTTAATATCCTACGAATAACAGCATAGTATATTTTTCTAAAGGAATTCTTGTATAGGTTCAGGTACAGCAGCAATCTGTCCAATTGCAGCAGCAAATCCAGCAATCCCAGGTACATGTGCAGCAACAGCAATACGCTGTTATTCAAGATGGTCTAACCAATGGAACACAACAGATATTTTATATGGACAGTAACTCAAACGATCGTGTCGTAATGGAACAAACAGGTCAGCAGCCTGAATTAACCCAACAACCCATCGTTTTAAATCACCAGTTGTCACAAGGCAACACTATTGTGACCAATAAAGTGGTAAATCCTGCCCAGCTTCAGCGGCAAGTTAGGGCGAATCTAAGACAACCACTTTTACAAGTAAGACCGCCTGCGTTCAGTCTTAATAGAAACTTATCCCTTGTTTTTCCCAGCAGCAGCCAGCTAGACTGCAGAACCGCCAATTGCCAAGGCCTCCAGTTGCCAACCAACAACTCAGGCAACAAAATCCCAACCAGCAGCCTCAACCGAGTCCGAACCAGACTCCTATGAGACTCCCAGCCACTAACCAAGTAAGGCAACCGAATCCACAGCTACAAGTACGTCAACCGGCGCCAAATCAAATGGCGAGACCGATGGGTTTAAACCAGCAACAGTACAGGCTGCAGAACCCTGGGCAAGTCCGCCCACAGAATCCCAATCAGCAACAGCAGATGAAGCTCGTTAATCCTAATCAGCAGCCACAGGTCAAGCAGCAGGTCCAGCAGAGACTGATCGGACAACCGCTGCAGAAAAACCAGGGCGTCAATCCCCGGTTTCAAGCAGTAGCTCAAATGCAGCAGCAGCAGAAGATCAACACGCAGCCACAAATCGACATGGAAGATATGGAAATCGTAAGTTGTAATTATATTAATGAAATTGTATTTTATTCACAGTTAATGCAACTAATTAGTACTATGCCTAGATTTGGTTAACCTGTTTTGAAAATACAGGGTGTAACTTTAAGTGGAGGGGGGGGGGTCAGTTTTTGGGGTTAATAGTATGTGTTCTCCAGAACACAAATCTGAAATAATCTTTTTTAAATCAGTTAGTCTAGTTATGGTTAGTTTTTTAAACTACACTTTAACTCTTGTCTGCGCCGTCACTGGGCAGCACCCGACACTAGTTGCATCAATGCTCTTATTGATGTGGCCAGACCTTCTTAATCGAACTGTATGAAATTAACGGAATGGCAAAGAGTGAAACTACAATGGAAAATAACTGAAAAACAGGCAGCTATGACTTCGCGAGGTAGCGTGTTACTTTAAAGTCACCATATTTGTTTGACAGTGAGGATAACCATGTAATATTAAAAAAAATGTCTAGAATTTATATTTTTTGTACGATTTGTTAAATATTAATTGCAAGTAAAGTTTTTTGTTATGTTTTAAATTAACTGTTTTTTGCTGTTTTATAAAATAAACATTATAAAAAATAATTAAATAAAAATAAGTACTGATCTGATAAGTTGAAATATTTTTTAAAATCATAATCATAATAAAAAGGATTTATTACTATTGTTTAAAGCACTGCGTTCAGTTTGTGAATCGCAGGTGTCTAAGTGAACTACATATTAATCCGTCTGATGTGATATGACAACATGGGACTAAGCAAGCAAAAACCAAACGGTCAGTTGTAATTTGTCCAAACAAAAATGGTCAATGGTCAAAAGTTGTTTTAAAAAAAAGGTCTATTACTTAAATGTACTATAATTATGCCCATATGCATAAATTATCGCGGTGGATATAAGAGGATCGACATTTTTTATTACAGAAATCGTCTGACGAGCAAGAGGCGATTTCCCTTCCCGATGGCACTGTTATATCTGTTGCGGCATATAAGAAGATGATTGCAGAGCAGAAAAGGGCAGCTTTGCAGCAAAGGTACGAGGCATTTTTATATAAACAATAGTTTTAAGCATTATTAAGGTCTGAATCTTGCATTACAAGTACAACAAAATATATAGTTTGAGAAACTTTATTTATTTTAAATACACTAACTAGAAAGGTTGGCAAACTCCGCTGATGTGGAGTTGACCGTTCTCTCGGGCCTTCGGCCTAATAAAAGTTGAGGGCGATATAGAAGATAGAGAACGTTGCGACGCGGTTTCAGAAAAGCGTCCCGGTAGCAGAAATGGGACTTCGCAGGTCGCGGGAGCTGCTCGTACGCAAAGAGAAAGAAGTTCCGGCTCCATTTCAGACAGAGCACCGGTGCTGGCCGTATCCACAAAGGAAAATATGACGCCGCGAAAATAGCATTTTGGGCGAAATAATCCGGGCTTAACGACAGTATTTATGAGAGAGATGCACGGTGTAGAACCATTTTAAAAAGCAAATTTCGACATTAAAAAGTAAAAAGTACCCTTCGAAAACATCCCGTGACGACGGAGAAAGGACGAATCTCGCGTGTAAAAATTGAGCAAACCCCCAATCGGGCCTCGAAAAAAAAATCTTTAGTATTCTAAATCGACTCTTAAAATGTCCGTCGGTGGACGTTCCTGTCGGGTTCTGTCTCTCTCCCACAGACTCCCGGGAAAGCGAAAATTTACCTAGAAAAACGCGGAGAAGCCTCCACTGAAATACCCCTATGACACAAAGGAAGAACGTCGGGGCGCTTTGCGGCTCGCGAAAAAAGCCTTTGATATTGTAAAATGGTCGTTTTTCGAGATCCATGCGGGAGTGAAAACCACCTGCAGCAATTAATATGTCGGAATCATTATTTATTATTTCTGTAAAGTTGAAAGATCATTTTCTTCATATAAATTTTTTCCTGACAATAGTTTAAGTCGGAAACATCCACAAACGTTTAATTTTCCATAATTATTCAAATTGTAAGTTCTGTAAAATGTTTATTGTTATTTTTATTTACAATATTACTAGTAGATGCTATTTACACTGACTTCCCCAAAGCTTTCGACAAAATAACCATACATTCTTTATTCGCAAGCTGGATGGGTGGGGTTTCTCAGATCCTTTTCCATCATGGTTTGATTCGAATATTCCACAAGGTTCTCGTCTAGGCCCATTTCTTCTCAACGCATTTATTAATGACAAGTTATTTTTTCAAACATTCTTAATTTCTACAATTTGTTGATGATTTAAAATTCTTGTCCACAATTAGTTTTGTTCTTGATTGCCACAATTTGCAGTCAAATCCTATTAATCCTGTAGATTGATGTGCACAAATAATGGGATGTCCTTTAATATCCAAAAATGTCTCAATAACTTGATCTACAGATTGAGAAATACAACAAATTCTTTATTTGGATCAACATTGAAATCAGTTGAAGTATGAAATCTGAGAATTACTAACAACACATCAAATATTGTTACAAAGTCATGGTTTTATGGAAACCTTTAAAATTCTATATTTTGTGCTAGTGAAACTCCATCTTAAGTATGCTTCTCTTATCTGAATTCCTCGATATAACATTTATATTGATAACCTGGAGCAAGTCTTTTAAGACGAAAAGAAAAACATTGATTGTACCATCAGTGTCATGATTTTATCAAAATAAAGTCAAATATTGGCTACAAAAATACAAATATGTATTGGTAAACCAAAAGACTGCTAATATCATTGATACTTTTAAATCTTTTTGTCCTATAAATTGGTTTTAAAACATCTCTTCTAATATCATAGAAACCAACCGGTTAGTTCTCCAAATCAACCAGCTCCGCCGACCGCCCCAGCCAACTCCACAGCTAAGAGGCGCAATGCCACCCCACGTGGCAACCCTCGGCAGACGACGCCTCGCCCGAGCCCCGCACGTCCCCCGGCGAGGTCCCGCAATCCCGCTAGTCAGTTCACACCCCCACCGCAACAGCCGAGGCCACAACAGCCACCTCCGCAGGTCAATGATCCAGCTAGATACGCGATGATGAATCAAGCGCAGCAACAGGGGATGACTAAGCCGCAACCCCAGCCTCAACCCCAACAGCAATTCCAGACTCAGATGCAAAATCAGTTGATGCAGCAGCAGCAGCAAATGCAGAGGTCGCAACAGGCGAGGCAGTCGCAGGCGAATTACGTTATTCAGCCGCCAAAGCCGAATCAGAAGCCGCAACAGCAGAGGCCCTTGCCGCCGTACATCCCGTCTACTCAGATACAGAAGATAATAGGTAACTTTATATCATTTCAGAAAAAAATTGTACAGGGGTCATATTAATTGGTTAATGAATTGGTACATTTGAACTACTTGCTCAGCGGTACGAAAGGGTGTTTACTACAAAGAAAAAGATTCTAAGCAATTAAATAACTAAATTATTTAGGAAAACGGAGGACGACAAATAAATCCATATAAACTAACAATTTCATTTATCTATTTTACTATAAGATCCATCTTTTGTTGTTGAAAATTCTTTTAATGGGGCTTTGCTCTTTTTCTTTCAGAAATTTTCGTAAGATAAACTAATGTAGCAAAACGCTTGATCTTTTTTTTTATTATCATTAACAGGCAATTTAGAAAAATATAAAAGTGAAGCAAATTTGGCGGAAGCTGTGATATCCTTATTTACACAATTACGCCCATTTCTATCGTTATTTATAACTTATAATGGTGTTTAAAATTGGTAGCCTTGAATTTTCCTGCATTTTATGTCACTAAAGTCTTACTTAACTAACTTTATGTCTTTAAAGTAGACGTATACTTTAAATGTTTAAAACTTCTATATTAGTTGTTCAGAAAATTGGTACCTTTGAACCAGGCAGTTCTAGTTAAAGGCGCCGTTTCTACGACTGTTTTTATATAAAACACAGTTTTAAAACATTTATTAGTAGCTGAACTATTTAGAATTTGGTAAATAACGATAACTTCATAATGAACGACAAATAAAAAGTGACAAAAAACAGACTAGCCCACATTTTTAAACCTGAAAGACTGAATTTAATTGAGGATTGTGCTCGTTTCCTTATATTTTGTATTAAATATAGCAAATTAATAATTGTAGAATTTTATTTTAAAATTCCATTTTTTTTTTGAGCATAGTGAAACTGTTATTTCAGTCGTATTGCAGTCATATTAGTTGTTTAACAAATGATACGTTTGAACTACTTGCTAGGAAGTAATAGTCAAGGGTGCCATTCTCATGAGAATTTGCTATGAAAACAAAAGATTTTAAATATTTATTAATTATAAGCTGAACTATTTTGGACCTAATGAATAACGATAACCTTATGTTGTGACACTTCTTGATTTTCAAAGACAATTGAGAACTACCAAAACAAAAAGCAACAAAAAACCAGTCTGACAGCCGTTTTAAAATCTATTTTTGTTTTCTGTAAAGCAGCTAACACTTTATTTGTAATAAAATATTCGTGAAGAGAGAACCTTGTATTGGTTTTGCATATTTTTTCAGTGCATTTTGCATTCCTGATATTAAATGTTTAAAACTTCTATTGCACCTCATAGAATACTTCTGTTGGACAGGAACTTTATACCATTTTAGGGAAAAAAGTACCAGTCGTATTAGTTAACAAATTGGTACATTTGAACTACTTGCTAGCCAGTACCAATTGAATGGTGTAACTACTTCTATCATTTAAGGACAAAAATATATAAGTAATATTGGTTGTTTATCAAATTGGTACATTTGAACTACTTTCTAGGTAGTTATCAATTGAACACAAAAAACATGTACCTTATTTCAGAGAATACTCCCGTTGGAGAGGAATTTTCCGACTCTATAAGGATGCTAGTACTTCTAGAGAACGGTGAACAGAGACTCATCACGTTCACCTTACCCAAAGAAGCATGCACCATCCAGGAAATCCTGGAGCAGGTGAATGTCCCGTTTCGAAACGACACCGACATACAAGTAACTGAAGCCAACACCAATGGCATCAACTACATCGTTACAGTCGGCAATGTTCCTTGCTTCGGATATGAGGCAAGTTCAAAATCACGTATTATTATTTTTTTTATACTACATTTCTATTTAGGAGGAGGAATCACCACCAATGCAAGAGGAATCCTCTCCGCCTTCTCAACCTCCACCTGTCGCCTCCCAACCTGCCGCGCCTCAGCCTCAAGCTGAACCCCAACAGATGCCTCCCAGTTCCACGCCTAACACCCAATTACCGCCTGAGCCTCCGAAAGTCCCCACGCCGGAACCGCCCAAGGAGGTACCCAAGTTCGTTCCTGGCATGCTAGCGCTCTGCGCCGGCTGCGGATATCTCTCGGAAGACTTCGCCAAGTGTATAAGGTGCGGCAGGAAGCTGCCGGACAACGTGAAAGCAATTCCGGCTACGATACGTTCCAGTAACGGGCAGAAGAAGGACCTCCAAGGCGTGCACCAGCAACCGAAGATAGCGAGTGAGTCTGATTTTGTCATAGTTGACGGTCCGATCGTTATTATTATTATTTTTTTTTTTAGTTAACCTGAAGCCCCAGAGTCCGTCGAAGAAAAAGGCTACCAAAGCTTCTAAGGTCGTGGAGCATGAGAGCGTAGTGATTAGTTCTGATGAGGAGGAGGAAGATAAGCCTACGAAAGTGGTAAGTGAACGGAAACGACGTCGATACGATTAAATGACTTGGCTTTTACAGGACGATAATATTCTGCAGAAGCTCGGCTCCTCGATAACTATTAGCCCTGTGACCAAAGAACCCTCGACTAACGATATCCAGAAGCACAGCATCGTTAAACCAAAAGGTAAGATGAGTTTCAGATCGGCGGTTTGTAAGGCGTGGGAGGTTGCGGAATGGGATGTGGGGGGCACTGAATGTATTATAAAATATATTGACGTATATTTATTTGAAGTGTTTCAAAAAAAATTGTAAGAAATCAGTATGCTTGTTTTTCGGAAAGTAATTCCTATCGATGGGACTAAGTAAATCGAATTTGCATTAACTAAATTTTCGGTAAAATTGGTTGTAAGTGGCGCCCTCTATGAGCAACGCTGAAATTGTAACACGCATCTTATTCGTCGCTTCAAAAAATATAGGCTCACAAATTTTCAAGTTCCTAACCTACATATTTTCAGAATAATCGCAAAAAAACGATTTAAAATTTTAACATTCAACACCCTGTATTTCCGAAACTATGAACTTTCGCATAAGGCATGTTTGCACCAATGGTCATCATTTCACATGTAGTATCTTCAGCTTTCGATTTTCCCATTGTTAATTAATCACCCTGTACATGAATTGTAGACAATCTACAGTGCATGTAAAGGGAGATAGTGCGGGTCAGTGGTGATGAAGCGAAGGGGGGTTTTGTGTTGTTCCACATTTGGAGACAGTACATCCGTGAATTAGAATGTTTTTCATCGCTGGAAACCATCAACAGGGTGCTTTTTCTATCCTGTAGACAGGTCTGTTGTCTAATTAAGGACCATTATTCAGAGGGAAGCCACGACGAAGGTGGTATATTAAAGTGTCTGTAAGAACTGAGAGACTCGCAAGGACTGTTTATTTTTGTGTATTTCATTTATCAGTATTGCTTATTGTTAAATTTTTTTGCTAGGTTACATGTTAAATACTGTTTGTGTGGCGAACGCCCACTTAACAAAAGTAACTCGGAGCGAGTGGTGTGGAACTGTGCATGTGCTACGATTAAAGTGTGTCGTTATTTGAGGTTACACTAGCTTGTCCAGCGTCCAACAAATTAAATTTTTACAACGGAATTTGCGTGTTTCTAATGGTCAAAAGAAGCGTCTATATAAATATGATCTCCACTTGAAGTTACACCCGTATAATACAACAAATTATTAGGGTGGCCCAAAAAAAACTAATATTTTTTTTTCGTGTCTCTTTTGAAAATATGTTAGTTTATCATGTTTTAAGAGCCTCTTCAAAAAATCAGCTCAAAAAAAATTTTTTTAGGGGTCGCTCAAGATTTTTAAAAATTTCCAAAATCGTCTAAAATTGAATTTTTTTTCTCGTTATTTTATCATTTTCTAGGTTGAAAAAAATCTCGATTCTGAAAATTTCAAATCGATATTTTAATTTCTAAAAGTCACTCATAATTATTTTAACTTTCAAAGTAGTGTACCTATGTTTTCGAGCGACCTCTAAAAATGAATATCAACAAAATAATAATTTTTTTTAATGGAATTTGATGAACAAGAGAATAGAAATAAATCACGAAAAAATTTTAAATGTAATTTTCCTTTAGTCTAAAATTCTCTCACCTCTTGTTTAACATTTCAATTTTTGTCTGTGAAATGAAGTAAGTACGTTTTATGGTAATTATATCCTTTTGTTATAAAAGTATTACCAAATATTTAATTAATTATCGTACTGAAAATTACGTGGTATAAAAATATTCATTGATTACATTTTTTATTTTCACAGCTTATGTAAGTATCACTCTTAAGTTTCAATTCTTCTCTTCCATTCCCTCGATTGTGATCATTTTCTTCTTCCGTGGTTTCGTTTCCTATATTTTCCACGCAAACAACTTCATTTTCCACATAATTTGTTGCATCAATGAGTGATTCAAACACGTCAAAAGAAAGAAAGAAGAAGAAATTACATGTTTGGAGTCTCAAAATTTTCACATTGCATTTCAGATGCATTACAATTAAACAAACACTTTATTTCAAAAAATTTTTTTTACAACCACAGATTTTATTTTTGCAACCGCTAACACAACTACATGATATTTTTTTTCAAAGGGTAATTATGCGTTTGAGGATGTCGTAAACGTCATATTTTGGTTTATCTCGTCGAGCTACTCCAAATTAAGTACAAAACAATAATTAAGTACAAAAGAATTTTTGTACGTGGTCCAGAAGTCGAGATAATGAAAATTTTCAAAGTAAGAGCGCTTTTGACCCCCGCTCGGCTGCCGTGCTCGAATGCTTCGGTTTGACGCACAATTGAAAATTCAGAAGTGGCTGTAGCACTTAAATAGCAGTCTGTGGAATTTTTTGAAAAAAAAATTATCGGCTCCAGAAGATTGTAGAGCGATTTTTTTTTTTTTAAATTTGCGTAAAAATGCCAGCAATCGATTCCTGTAATAGACATCATCGAGAAATGAAAATTGAAAAAGATATTCAAGAAAAACGCGAGCAAAAAATTTTTACTTTTTTCAGTCATGTTTGGACACTTGAAATGAATAAAATCGTTATCACTCTTTTTTGCGTCGAGCAAGAAGAGCCGATTTTCAAGATGACTTTTTTTTAGAAAAATCTTTATAACTCGAAAAATTTTTAATATATTTTAATTTTAAAAAAAGGTACTTTTTTGCTTGCCGAGGGTTACATTTACAGCAAGTAACAAGTTTCAAAACCTTAATTTGCAAGAGATACAACAAAAACAAAAAAAGTCTATTTTTGGCGATTTTTTCGATATGTCTCGAAAAGTGATATAGCAATCGATATATTTAAAAATACGAATCGATAGGTTGTTTTAATAGCTACAACTTTCTCATTTAACTTTCTTCAATTGGAGTTCAAATTTTTTTTTATTAGCGAAAAATCGTTTTTTTGACTTCTATGAATTTTTTAGGTTAACTTCGCCGTTTATGCTCCACAGGAAAAACACTATCTTAGAATTTTTTTTCCTATATCACTATATTTTTTGTTCCCAGGTGGTATTTTTTGTAAGCTCTTCTACCTATTGATTAGATTGTATGTACATACATATATTTACTATACAGTAATCCGAAAATATCGGTAATTCGAACTTATCTCTTTAAGCCCATGTCTTAATAGGGTTGCTGACTATAAAAACAAACCATATACAAATTGTTTTTAAAATTTTTATATTAACACATTTTTCAGTTGCATTGGAATCAGACGAGGAAGACACATTCGTAAGCACATCAGTTAAGTGTAGAACAATAAGGATAGGCTCGTACCGTTGCGTTCCACCTGAGAAGGTATGCGGTTTTACAATTGCCTTACATAAATATGCTACGAATGTGTGTTTTTTTCCACAGGTCATAATCGATTCGAAACAGGTCATAATGAAGGTGACCCACCCGAACTGCGAAACCGACGTACGAACGATAAAAGTTGATAAGTCGGAAATCGTCAAGGTACTGGCCAGTTTCAACAAGGCCTTGCCTGTATTCTTCTATTATCTAAACCCGGCCTTGGCCAAGACAATTAGGGAGGAGTTAGACATGACTCCCGACGGTGATTATTACTACGATCCCCTATCCTCGAAGGAGGAGGCTTACCGTAGGGTGACCCTCTTGCCGGACGAGGTTAACGATGACGATAAACAGAACTTTCAGTTAATATACGGGGGCACGCCCGGCATTCTGGATGAGCTGAACGTCAAAGAGGCGAACGATATCCTCATTAAGACCTGCCCGAAGGAGCTGTCTAAGGCTACGCTCGGGCTAGGGTAAGTATCAGAATTGTAAAGAATATTTGAGTTCCTAACTCTGAATGTTGTTGGTGGTATCAGAAATGTTAAATTTTTTTTTTAAAAGGTAATTGAACTACCAATTATGCCCATTTGAAAAAAAAAAAATATTGCCAAATACTTACAAAAAGTAGCTAATTTCACTTAACAATTAAATTGCTGGTATAATTCATTGCTAGTCAGGGCATTAGCTTGTATAACAGTTATTTCTTGCATAATCAAATTTAAAAATTGTGTTGTCTAGCGACGACACTGATCTTGTGTTCATGGTACCTGTAAGTTAGCAGGTTGCTCTCTGTCAGTTAGGCTGTATCGAAGAAGAGAAACTGAAAATCTTAAATATTTTGAAAACTGTATTAACCTCTTGAATGCTTATGACATATAGCGATTCAGAATTTATCCAAAAAAAAAAAAAAATTGGATGTACAGGGGACTCTTACAAATACAATTTTGTAAAGAAAAAATCAAAAAGGGCAATTCGAAAATGATTTAAAAATACACTTCTGCACGGCACTGGAAACTGGTCCACTGTAAAAACTGACCTCACACAATGCGACCGGCATAGCGGCAAAGTGTGGTCAAAGCAGACAAAAACTAAGAATTTCTCAAGCACAGGAATAAACAGAATTTTATAATAGCATCTATTTTATATCAGCAAATTCAACTGCTTTTGCTGCTATTGTTATTAATAAAATTAATTTGTTGTTTTAAATAATAAAATAATTGACATACCTGATGTTACAACAACTGTTCAAAATTCAAAACATTTGTGTCCGTCTTAACTCACTCTGCGAACTAACACAAATGTTGTCTTGTTTCACCATAACACAAATGNAACTAAGAATTTCTCAAGCACAGGAATAAACAGAATTTTATAATAGCATCTATTTTATATCAGCAAATTCAACTGCTTTTGCTGCTATTGTTATTAATTAATAAAATTAATTTGTTGTTTTAAATAATAAAATAATTTGACATACCTGATGTTACAACAACTGTTCAAAATTTTGTCCACTGACGTGTAAACACATTTGGGTCCGTCTTACTCAGTTTCTACGAACTAACACAAATGTTGTCTTGTTTCACCATAACACAAATGCCTCACCATAATACAAATGTCTTGCTTCACCATAAATTAAAGCGATATCCATCAACTCCGAGTTGCTATACACCACCCCATTTTTGACACTAACTAATAAAAAACTATTCTAAACACTATCGCAATGACGATTGTAACATCAGATTTCAATATCCGGAGTCGCTGAGGCCACATGTCTCTCAATGCATATTGCGAATGACGTTAGAGACTACAGTTGTCCAGCTATGTAATGGTTAAAAGTACTACAACTTCAAATTTTTTTTTAAGGTAGTCTCCATTTCTCAAGCCGCAGTTATTCTCAAATTTTTTTGGATAAGTTGTGAATCACCCTCTATAATAATTTTCATGAACACAGTCAGTGATTATGACTGATACATACGCTGCAAAATAATTTGTGTGTCTCTGCTTACAACTTTAATATTTCTATTAATTCAATGTGAACGTATTCTAGTCTCCAGGTCTATTATTAAAATTATCCATTCCTGAAGACCCGTTAGTATGAACGATAACGAAATAGTATTGAATCCAATCTATTTCATTCGGTGTTCCGTTTTGTCGGTCCGTATGCAATAGAATTCCTTTTTTGTTACGGTTTGCGGCGGCTATTATCTTCCTGCACCTACACATGCACTATCAACATTTGATCGATTTATGGCCATATATTTTTTATATTTGTATTTTTTTAAAGAAACAAATGCATTATTTAATTCCAGACACATTCTATAATGTAAATCACGTCAGAAAATGTATTGCTTAATGCTTATGCAAAAAAATAATACAGATATTGCGAGGAGGCCTTAAAAGCGCCTATAGTACATCTCAAATTTAAAACAAATTTTTATTTAGTTTCGTTTTATAACACAGTCCTTGAGGCAATTTCGCAGTTGTATTATATTCCACTGTTGGTTAAAATTTAAAAAAAGTCTGAGTCTGAGGCGATAAGGCAAAATGCAACTTATTTTGTTCCAAAATGATGTCTTTTAAAGGAGGAGCAACTTATACAGGAAAAACACTATCTTAGAATTTTTTTCCTATATCACTATATTTTTTGTTCCCAGGTGGTATTTTTTGTAAGCTCTTCTACCTATTGATTAGATTGTATGCACATACATATATTTACTATACAGTAATCCGAAAATATCGGTAATTCGAACTTATCTNAGGAGCAACTTATTATTAATTACATAAATATTTCTTTATATGACAGCGTTTTTATTAAAACCATATCAGAAAAATTCAAAGAATTTTTTATGGGTATCTACTTTTACAATATTATCATGTAAGGTTCACATCAGTAAAAAATTGGAATTTCGGCACCTTCATTCCATTCAGCACCATCATTTGATTGTATAAATAATGATTGATGATGATAATGATACCCAAAAGATCATTTCGAGTCGATCTTTTGAGACTTTCATTCTGTATCAACACCTGCTCTCCAGTTCAGATCTGCAGGCACTAACTTTCCGCTCAAATGAACGATGAGCGATAGTGTCGCACAACATGAATCTAACACCAGCTCTCCAGTTCAGATCTGCAGGCATTGAGTTTCTGCTCACATGAACAATGAGCGATAGGTTCCCACAACGTGAACGGGTCAGTCACGGGTCTTTTAGAAGATTCGGTCATTATGACCGGATCGTTCATGAACGACACATCACTAGTTTCTATGTGATCTTGAGAAAAATGGAAAAATGGAAATTTAAAAAAAATGGCATGCATTTAAGGCAAAAATCGAATTGTCATGCGAAATTTCTGTAGAATTTGTTTAAAAAAAATTGATTTTCTGATCGTTGTCATTGTATATGTCCCCTTAATTCAACGTGAATATAATCAGTATCCGTACATTTTCTACGAATACTAATAGTGTATTCATTATGCAGATTTTTTGAGAATAATGAATAATTTCTCATAATTAGCAGGGTACATAATGACCTGGAAAACCGGGAATACCGGGAAAAGTCAGGGAATTCATTATTCTTCATAAAAACATGGAATAGTCAAGAGAATTTTAAAAGTATTCATGAAAGTCAGCGAATTTGATGTTTGCAACTGAAAATTTTGTGAAAACTGGCATAAGTAAAGGAAAACCTGGAAAAGTCAGGGAATTCTATATTACTTTTGAACTATGAACCCTGATTAGTATTCCGTTACTTTTTGTCTAGTTCTACTTTCCAATAATATCAACTACTTTCATAGTTATTGAACTATTATCTAAGTACTTAATGGATTATTGTGAAAGTGGTTGAACTATTAAAGAAAAACGGACTTTCTTTTAATATCTGAATAATCAACTACTACTCTAGAAAAAATAATCGAGTTATAGTCCAATAGCACCTTTACGCAAATTTTTTAATTACTAACTGACTCACTAATATATCTTTGGTATCAGTTAATAACAGAAAATCTTGTAAAATGTAAATATTAGAAAAACGTAGGTCAAGTAATTAATAACAAATTCCTTAGGAAAATAACAGAACTTTATGCCATATTTAATTTAGGCACCTCTTTCAAGATACAATACTTTCATATTAAAGAGATTCTTTGGAAGATAAAAGATATCTTACGTTACACGATTTTGTGTAATAAATCAAAGCATGAATGTAGGAAATGGGGTCATAACAGTCATTGACCCCTTCCAAAAATCCAAAATTTTTCCTGTGCACACCTGTTGTTCGAAGGTGCCGTATTCTTGGATCAATTTGTGATTTTAACTTCTGCAAGAAGGTGGAAAATTTGGGCCATCATTACAGGTTTTTTTTGTCAATTTCTAAAAAATTTTTAGAAATATGTATTACCTATTTAGTTTTTAAAATAAAGACATCCTACTGCTATGATCTACATTTAAAAAAATCTGTTTTATATATTATCATTCTTATCTAATATGCACCATTGTAAACATGAACATAAATATTTATGTAGTGGCAACAATTTAATGAAACAAAAATCAGGTTAGGGCAAGTGCACACATCCTCAAGTCAAATACTGTGTATCTGCAATGTTTAAACATGTAATGAAGCTTTTACCACGTCTGTTCAGAGATGATGTATGTCGAGCTACATATTTTGTAACACTTGTAATTTGGATGTATTTCTTTTTTTTTCCCAGGGGTTTTGGTGAAGTGAAACAGCTCCTGACTTATCCTCCGGAAGGTCGGGGCAGGATAACCATAAATACTGAGGATTACCTCTGTCTCGCGCAAGACCAATTTTTGAACGATGTCATCATCGACTTCTACCTGAAATTTTTGGTGGAAAATCTGCCGAATGATCAGAAGCAAAAAGTGCACGTGTTCTCCACGTTCTTCTATAAAAGATTAACAACGAAGCCAACCAAAGCCTCTAGGTGAGTAATTTTTATGAAATTTCTCAAAAACGTTTTTTTTGGCACAGCTGCAATTTGACAATTATATCAGTAACTTTAGAATTTCAGTGTCACCAAATAATCTTTCAGTTTTGCCATTAGTATTTGGTATTGTCAGTGTTTTCAACAGTATATAGTGATGTTAGTGTTACCAACAGTATTTAGTGTTGTCATGTCAGTGTCACCAATAGTATTTAACATTTTCAGTGTTACCAACAGTATTTAGTGTTACCAATAGTATGTAGTTTTAGCAGTGTTACCAAATATTGGTCCATAATTTGTGAAGTTAGAACAGCTTTACCAACTTCAGTTTTTCACCAGTGTTGACAACATAACTATTTTACTTCTGATAAGAGTTTTAATTCTTTTGTAATTAATAAATATCTTTTTTTAAGGGTTGAGAGGGGGCTAGACATAAAATTTTAAAATAGTTTGTGGATAAGTCAAGTAATAGTTTTACATTAACAGATTTTACACTGAAAGAATTTTTTACTGCATTGGCCAATGTTACCAATGGAATTGTACAATTGATTTTTTTTACTTCAGTGTTCTTAACTAAAATTATAGAGTAGGAGTATTTCATCAAAAAAATTATAGTGTGTAGTTCGCATAAAATTATTTAATATTTTTTACCGTCATTTGAAAAATGTTGGAATGAAATTGCAATTTTTATGTAAAAAGAGGCAGTTGAATAAACAAACACATATTTTATCGCTTAACTAAGGTTCATTTCAGGAATTGCAAATATGTATTTGTTGTAATTTATATGTTCACAAGTTTAGGAGTAATTTAAAATTTAACAATTCAAATGTTGCAATTTATTGGAACAATTTGCAGCTCAAATATAGAATCGATACACACGATTCTTTCTGAATAGTTGGTCAAATGAATGACTTGTTTAATCATTGCCCAACTCTACCGAACATAAAAATTAAAAATTTTTTTGCTACATCTTGCAATTAACAAAAATGGATAAAATTTAAAAATTAGTGAAAACAATGGTCGGAGTGTAATACATTTGGAATTATTTATGACGCAGGATAATACAGAACGACAATCAAGAGTAAATTCCCTAGAGTTATTCTGTAATACTTCGTTCTCATAAAAGGTTTGATTAAGAAGTGACGGGAATTGTTAATTTTTTTTTGTGAGAAAGGGTTTGTTTAATCTTTAATTTTTATCCCGTCTCCAACAGAGTAGTCCCCCTGTGATATCACTACTTATACCAACGTGTTTCCAGTTTGAGAAATGCCGGTGGAACGTCTCTGTAGGTATTATCTTGAGCGCGATTCGCGATTTTGCCTTTATCTTGTCTATTGTTGAAAAACGTCCTTTGAATGTCCTTTTGAATTCGGGAAATAGGAAAAAGTCACAGGGGTTACGTCTGGAGAATAGGGTGGTAGCGGTATCACAATGGTGTTGTGTTTTGCCAAGAACTGTCGGATAAGCAAAGTGGTATGCGGCGGTGCGTTGTCGTAGTGCAAAATACACAAGTTGTCTCTCGTGTTCTTGTTGTATTCTCCTGATTGCCTCACACAAATTGCGCAAACCTTGTAATTTATGATAAAATTTTTTATTGTAGTCAAAGAAAACAGTTAGGAGGACCTTCACATTTGACCAGGTCTCGTCTCATCTTCGATGTCTTCTTGGTCTTCCTAAAAACATTTTTACCATCGATAATCCCGTAGCTGTGACATAGTATGCTGCACTACACTTAATTCCATTTTTAACGCAAAATATCAGACAAATTTTCTGATCCGACCCTTCGCCGCACAAAAAATCACTAAAAACACTGAGGTATAGTTCTTCCGAAGTCAGTTGAACATGCATAAAAAAACCGAGCAATCAAATTTAATGAGTTTCATGGGTGTCCCTAAAAAAGTTTTCTGCTAAAGGTAGAAAATTGTAATAATTTGTATATAATGTGTAGAACATTTCTATTATATGTTCATTTGACCTACAACATATTTTAATTATTTATGTCCTCAGACAATTTTATTATATTGATGATAAATTTCATTTTGTTCCCTTTCAAAAGGTCTCCAAAATGCCATGTTGTAATAATATTAGTAAATCAAATATCCCTCTTATTTTTCCCTTTCGCAATTGTAATATGAATGATGACTAGAAGGGTGCCTATAATAAATTAAAATTATCTGACTCACACCAAATTCCGCATTCCCGCACTGCACTGCTAGGCGACTAGTCGACAACTGAATTTTGACAACACAATGGGCCAGAGAAACTGCACATTGCTCTTTGCCCGCATGCTCATTCTTCAACTGAGCGTATACATTTCTACCACCTGCACTTTTCGTTCGGCCAGATCTGTATATGGGTATGGCTAAATAAATGTGGGAACAAGTTATCCAAATATTTCAATCCCGAGTTGCTGTTTAGCAACCGAGCCTGGTACATACCTCGAAGATATTGGTTCTTCAATTGACTTCAGAAAAACTATGTCTTACTCATTCGCGCTCCAAACACAAACTAAGCATGGCAGCTGCCTAAAAATTGACAGGTACGTCACTGTCACTGCTACCAATAAACAAAAAAAGAATCAGCTCGATAGACAAGATACAACATGCGCAATTTGAAAATTCCCGTTACTTTTTGATTAAACCCTGTATGAACAACGAAATTTTGTATGAACCCTACTTTGGCCATTTTGCAAAATGTAGCCAGCCTTTTTTGCATAAAACATTTTTTTGTCATTAGAAAATGTCAACCAGCCGAGCTCGACCCCTCTCTGTCTCCTGCCCAAAAGAGGCACGCTAGGGTCAAGACCTGGACGAAGAAAGTGAATTTGTTTGAAAAAGACTTCGTAGTAGTCCCCATAAACGAAAACGCCCATTGGTTCTTGGCTATTATCTGTTTTCCCGGGATGGACGGCTGCCAGACGTGGGACGGGAAGCCGTACAAATTGGAAGTACGATCCAGGAAAAAAAGTAAGTATCGATTCTTTCGGCGACAACGGATAAAGTACAAACAAATTTTGTACCCTCAACGATTATTTTCTTATGTAGAAAAAGACGCGGTAGCAGCCAGTGTGGCCGGGGTTTCCATAACTCCCGTGAAGCAAGAGAAAGTAGAAAAACCGATAGTCTGTGAAGACCCGGATATGAGCGATAAAGACGAAGCTGAAGGTGATGACAGTGAGCTAGATTCCGATGATTCTGATGAGTTACCTCTTTCACAATCCTCAGTTACGTCGAGCGCTGCTAGCATCCCACCAACTCCGGTGATTCCCATCACGACCAGTACGCCCGTCAAACACCCTAAGGAACCTCGGCCCAAAATAAAACAGTGAGTGAAAAACCACCTTTTTAAAAAATAAAATAGTAAATATTTAACGTGAAATTCAGCAGAAACGGAAAAAGTTTAGAAATATTTAAAAAAAAATGTTCTAATTAAAAATTGCTCTCTCACATTTTACCATAACGTGATGTATTCACTAAATCCTTTCTTCTAGTGTACAATTTAGATTGGCAGTGTTGCCACCAGTAGATTCATTTTGATACATTTGAACTACTGCTACTGCTGAGCCTATAAGCTGTATAGGTCATTTGCTTGTTGATTCATGGATCAATAATTAGGCTGATCTATCATTTTGAGACTTTTATTAAATAACTATTGAATTATGTTGCTTATAATATTGAATATTTGCTTTGTCTTAGAATATACGGATAAGGATTCTTATTTTCGTTTTTTGATAATTTTGCCTATTCACAATTTTTGTTTTTGAAATTAGTGTTGCCAACTACAGGAAACAAAACAATTTTTGATTTTCTGGGTAAAAATAATTTTAGGTGTCCCCAACATTAAACACGTCTTATCTGGTACAAAATAAAATGTAAGTGTCATTTTTATGAAATAATATTCAAATGCCATTAGGCATTTGAATATATTTTTTTTTAATCAAATATTCTGTTACCAGTGTTGCCAACTGTAGCAAACACTAAATAATAAAGTCAGTCAATGTAGCCAACTGTAATACTATCAGTTTATAGTGTCCGCCATTGTTGCCAACCAAAATTTTTATTGAATTATAGTGTAAACTCAGTGTTGCCAGTCAAGGTTATTTAGATAAGAGGTTTGTTCTTTTTATTTGATATTGATCAAAATCTCGTTCAGTCTCATGTTGATCATGATCTCGGACGAAATTATGATGTGCTTGTTTGATTCTAAGCGCACATTCAGTAATTATGTTATTTTCCGCTATTCTAATTAATGTATCTAGATCTAGAAAAAAAAATTGATCATAACTAAAAATCGGTGATGATTATTCGGTGCCAACTATACATATTTATATTGAGAAAATATATTAAAAAAAAATGATTTTCATGAAAAATTCAAAACAAATTCTATTTGAGATTTTCAAATTGACCAAATCGATTTGATTTTTTTTAGATATTTCATTAAATTAGCAACAATTTGTTTTTGCAACTTTTACTACTTTATTATTTTTAATTTATGCAAAATACGATTAATAAATGCTGTTCCTTAGGTATCCAATGAAATTATTCTAATTTTAGGCCCTGTATATTAATATTTGACTCCCTAGCGGGAGCTAGTAGGAGTCGTGTGGTTGCCACACTGAGGGATTATTTAACGTGCGAATATAAGGCCAAACTGAATAAAGAAAGAATTTACAATAAAGATGTGATAAAAGGCGCCAGCCCCAAGGTGCCCCAACAGAACAACTTCACCGACTGCGGGTTGTATCTTCTCCAATACGTCGAGCAATTTTTCACGGTAACTTTGACAAAATTCGAACTGACTCCATGAAATTAACGTGCGCTTTTCAGGATCCCATCAAGGATTACCACATACCGATTTTGCAAATAAAGAATTGGTTCGAGGAAATAATCGTGACGAAGAAAAGGGAGGACATCGCGAACCTGATCAAAGACCTTATGAGGGACCACGGGAAGGACGTAGGGATGTTACCGGATATAGCGTTTCCTACGTTTAACGGTAGGTTCTCGCACACGTAAATATTCGGAAATAACTTAGAATTTTACAGGTAAACTAGTGGAGCGGGAGCCCGAGGACGAGGAGGAAGAAATGATGGAAGATGAAGACTTTCCTACCGAAGAAGACCTCGAAGACATGAAAGATGAGTCTGGTTCAGCGATCGACACGTCGGTGGGAGAATTGGGACTGGACACGTCCCCTACAGGAACCAGCAAGGACGAAAACTCACAATCTCCTATGAAGCCTTCAAACGACAACGTTTCAGGTGATTTTGTGTCCCAGACTGTGTTAAATCCCAAGCCGGACATTAGTGAATTTCCAAGGCAAACTAATCGGGATACTCTGTCGTATCTTAAAGCCAAACGTATTATTAGGCATAAAAATAACGACGGGCCCGATGTGAAGAAACAGAAAAGTGAGCATACGCAGTGAATTTTTTTTTATAATTTATTAATATAATTTGTAATTTAATAGAATATGATGCATTTTGTTGTTACGGTTATTTTACCTTTAAATTTGTAATATCAATATTGGTTTTTAAATGTTTTTACCATATTATATGATTTGATCCAGGAATTCTTGAATAAATCATTTAGAAAGCGTTGATTTGCTTTTTAAATCTCCACTATTGCGTGACTATATTAAAATTTTGTTTTGATTGGTTTGTTTAATATCATTTTGTGACCCAAAAAAAAACCGGTCTCCACATTCATTAAAACGGTTATAAAATATAGAAATAAGAAAAACTTTGTAAAACAAGTATTACCGAAAAAATTTCAGTAAAATTGAGATGGTCTAAAGTGAAAGCAGGATGTATACCAAATTTCAACCCAAGGTTTTCGTAATTTAAATCATTAACTAGGTAATTTAAATAGAAAAGTGAGTCAATTTTTGCGTAAAAAAATCCAAATTGTTTTCAAGAAAGTATTAAATGAACATCGAGAAAGAAACACGGGTCAAACTTTTATTTAGGCTCCCCATTTCCCCTCATAATGAAACACTAACATACACTTAGGACCATAGATTAGGTAGAGTTCTTAGGACTTTTAGAAATGATACGTACCATATTTATATTTAACATATCGACATTTACATTTTTTAATTAGCCCCATCAACATTAATCCGCCATGTTGTCAACGTTGACATGAGCATGAATTATTCGCGTCAATACTTGCGAATAGATAATAGTCTCGAATATAACCAAATAATTGAAAATCGTCACATTTACTACAACTTAGCTTGTTTGCCGCTATAGAATTATTTATTTTTCTAAATACTGAATTAGTTTTTCAAAAATACACTTCTGGTAGTTCTAATGTACCAGGAACCGACAAATTTGTCTAAATCGAAATATTTATGGTATCACTGAAACACTATAGCCAATATCAAATAAATTAATTAGGGTAATGTTCCTTTAGGACTATTCGGGATTTGTGATCGGATTAACACGATTACTACGATCAGTGATCTTGTTGTTCGGAGAACACACCCGTTAAACCTTAGAGCATATACTACAAGGAGGTACTATATAGGCTTACGGTGACAGTTTAGACGAGTGACAGAGAGAAAAAAATAGTTAAGGTATTATCGCCCTTTCTGTCTATACTCTATAGTGTCTACATGTGGTGTGCTTCCTCTATGAAGTATATGATTAAGCAACGGAGTTATAATTAAGAATTGTTCGGAAAGGGATAGAGTTGATAAGATTTTAGCCTTATGTTCTAATCCTTTTTACCCGATACAAAGTAGGATAAATCTAACCATAAAACGTAAAATTGAGATGACCCTCGAGATTGTTAAAGAAGAGTTCTCTGCGATTTTGTCCCTCCCTCTCCCACACTGAGTACTCTCAAAACAGAAACAATTTGCACTCAAAATGAAAGTTTATTATTTTAAGTTTGACAGTTATTTAATCCCGTCGGGTGTTATATGTTATATGCATCTTATTCTTCTTATCAAATGTTGTCTATTGTCTAAAGTATTAAATGCGAAATATAACAGCAAAACAATAATTTTTTCAACTTAAGCAAAAATGTTTCTGTTTTAAATGTACTGCAAGAGAGAGACAGCAGTCGGATAGATGGGTCTTTCTTTATTGGATCCCTCGGCAACCAACAATATGAATAAAAGCTAGCGTGCGCTCTAATAAATTTAAATTTCTATAATTAGAAATAAGATCAGCCAGATATGAACTGAATATTTTTAATTCAATTTTTCGGCAATAGTAAGAAAAATAAGGTAAACATTACCTTACTCACACGTTTATTTTTCTCTTATTATTTTTCAAAAGTGCGTAAAGACTTAAAGGATGATGGTGCATATAGATACAAAAAAAAAGGTTTGTCAGAAACATTTTAGTTACTTTTCTGTTATTATATTGGTAACTTCTAAATATCTGTCAAGTAACTAAACCCAAATTTTATCATCTGTCCTCATGTTTATTGCTATTTATTATAATTTACAGTTTAGTGCATCCTTAAAAGTGCCGATCTATTGATAAGTATTAAAATAACGAACTATTGACTATATCAACCACTTGGTGTTTCTTTAATAACATTTTTTCAATCGAGAAAAAAATGTTCTAAATTCCATTGTAAAAATAAATCATCCTAAAGTCTTTACTGATCTGCGTAGACAATAATTTTGTGTGTTAGTTAGTGAACATTGAGAACCTCGAGAGAATCATGGCAGATTCGGCAAGTGAATCGGATTCTAGCAGCATTGATGGAGGCCCTATAATGATGCCCCCCAGCCCTATCACAAGGGAGCAGCTCCAAAAAAGAATTGAGAGCCTCCAACAGCAAAATCGCGTTCTTAAGGTTGAATTAGAAACATACAAGCTGCGAGTAAAGGCTTTACAAGAGGAGAATAGAGATCTTCGAAAAGCATCTGTTATTATTGTAAGTGCCAGAGCAGTTTTAAAATATTAATTTATTTTTTATAGGTAACTATTTACTAGCAAAAATTATAAATTGTTCCAGTAATTTCCTGTTTACTTAATTCGAGCAATACTTTATTTTATATTTTTATTACAAAGTATCTACATAAATTCTTGACCTAAAAATACTGTTTTCCTGAATTGCAGGTGCTAAAATAAAATTTCGTAAAATTCCATGGTCTACCTATTATCAAAAATATAGGTATGAAAGAGAACTTGAATAGTATACATACTTATTTTAGGTACCTTAAAATGAACAGGAAAGCATAAAAAGGAAATATTTGTTTTGAAACTGTTATTTAGTGATATTTTGTGATTAGTCATGGTTGTTTGTAACACTAATAACTTGCCATGTTTATTGAAGCAAATTTATTTTTCACCTATAACTTTATAGAAAACATGGTGTAGGTGTTTGAAACAGTATATATGCAAAAGAGGTGTTAACTAAATTTCCACAAAAGAATTAAATTCTAGTATCCAATATTTATTAAAGGTTTTCTAGGTATACGAATTATTACAATGGCAATCATCCAGATGAATCATAGCCAGAAAATGTATTTCTTGAGTACTTTTTGTTTTAAATTAGCAGGTATTTTTTTTGATTGAATACCAGTGAAACTACTTATAATCCATGTTTGGAAGAAATTTTTAAAAATATTCTTAGCAACTTTAGTAAATGAACTTTTATCCATTAAATAGTAACAGAATTAAAAAAAGGTATCCAGAGTTTTATAATTTAATAATTTCAGATTAAGCTTATTTACTTGATTTAATTTATCTCTTTCTTGAATGATTATTAAAGTGTTTACATTCACATGTGCTATCTTTTTTGTAGTTTATTTATATTATTTGGTTGCACATAAATGCACAAGAAAAGTACTTAAATATTTTCCATAGAATCTATATATGACTGAGAAGTATTAGGACCTATGCCAAGAATTTTTAAAGAAAGGGTCATAAAATTGTTTCTTTGCCAAAATGGAATGCTTGAATTTAGCTTAGTTGAGATTTCCTAAATGATATTTCTTAGTATACATACCATACATACATTTATTTATGTTTATTACCTTTTTTTAGTTCAGCATTATCAGGGAATGCATACAAATAAAATATGTAATTGCTTGATTTGTTTTACATACCTATTGATTGATTCCTCACTATAATTATTTAATAATGTTGCATCTAATATTTTACATTAATTTAAAATTTCAAAGTAATTCATAATTCGTAGAGATCACAATTTTACAAAAAAAGATCAGTGCTACAATTTTTAAAGTGGAATTGTATTTTTATTGGAATTATAAACAGCCTTTATTGTCTGAAATTATCTATTTGACATAGTTTTAATTTTTTTTTATTCATTGGGTATTTTGCCCCTGTGAAAAAATTTATAAATTGCTGGTAAAAACCCATGCGTCCAAAGGATCATTCAAAGGTTATTTTTTATGAAAGTAGTTTCACCTAACAAAAATTTCCCATTGAAAAACGCTGATAAATAGAAAATATAATTATATATTTCAAAACAAATTGAAACATTGAAAAATAATTAAAAAAACTGATTGATGTGAGCGATATACAGGGTGTTAAATTCGCTTCTCACTACAGGGATCTCGGAAACGGTAACAGGTATGACGTAGCTTAAATGGGGGCAAAGTTGCGTAATCAGGGAACTGACATTATGCCTCTAAAAAATCAAGGCTAACTTGATTTCACAGGGTCTAACGACACTTATAGTGTGTAATGAAGCATTATTATTTTCCGATTTTTGTAAGGCCGCTGGCCATTTATTTATTTAATTAGTTTAATTGGGTGAGAGCAATTAACCGCGAGTCGAGCCGAAACCGTCCGCTGCCCCACTCTGTCGAGGGCCGCGCGCATAGTCCCACCACGACTCCTGCCTAGTCAAGGGGGGATTGGGACAATANTTGCTGGTAAAAACCCATGCGTCCAAAGGATCATTCAAAGGTTATTTTTTATGAAAGTAGTTTCACCTAACCAAAAATTTCCCATTGAAAAACGCTGATAAATAGAAAATATAATTATATATTTCAAAACACATTCAAACATTGAAAAATAATTGAAAAAACATATTGAAATGACCGATATACAGGCTGTTACAAATTCGCTTCTCACTACAGGGATCTCGGAAACGGTAAGAGGTACAAAGTAGCTTAAATGGGGGCAAAGTTGCGTAATCAGGGGACCAACATTGTGCCTCTAAAAAATCAAGGGTAACGTGATTTCACAGGGTCTAACGACACTTATAGTGTATGATAATTCAATAAACAAAGAAATCTAAATAAAAAATTAAGCTAAATTTGGAAGATGAATTTTTCAAGACAAAACATCTGAATCTACTTCGGGCTGAGGCAGTACAGTATTGGGGGTCATGAAGGCTTGCACAAAATGTGATCAAAAAATAGTTGACAAGTTGATGATGGTCCTGGAGAGACGAAACGTTACATATAAAATTTGGTTATGTCATTCAATACAGGGCAAAAAGTGGCCATGAGAAACTGTTCTTCTTTTTTCAAAATCACCTCAAACAATACTGAAATGAAACAAAAACGGATTTCCAAAATTTCGGTTTTTTTTAAATATTTCGAAAACTAATCATATTAGCCTTGATTTTTTAGAGGCATAATGTCGGTCCCCTGATTACGCAACTTTGCCCCCATTTAAGCTACTTCGTACCTCTTACCGTTTCCGAGATCTCTGTAGTGAGAAACGAATTTGTAAAAGTCTGTATAGTGACGTGTATTTTGTATTTTTGGTTATGTAAAATTATAAATATTTTCATAAGAAATAATCTGATTGATCCTTTTATTTCATTCATTTTTTAATTTATTTCACAGGTCACAAAATATCTAATAAATAAGAAAGAATATAGCTTTTCCAGAATATTGCACACCAGTTGTTTAATACAATATTGTGCTTTTATTATAGTTTTACATGTACATAATGAATTTTAATAAACGTATTAAGTAACATGTGGCAAGTGGAAATAATGAAAATACTAACTTATGTCATTCTTTGTATTTCCATATAGACAAAACCACACACCTTTTAAATATTAATATATTTGGGTTTTATTTGCATTACTGTACATTTTCATAACAATTTTAAATAATTTACTGATAGACTTGACAGTAGATTATGCCTATCTTTCTATTTATTTTTCAAGATGATTATAGCGAACATTATGAATGACATATTTTTTACAAAAGAGACATTGAAAAATAATGTCTTTAAAGAGTTCATAAATAATTTACCATAAGAGACATAGTTGTTGATTGACCATAAATTATAAGAGTTACGCAACTGACCTTCCTCATTTATTGTTTACTTATTCACCTCTAGATAATATTGTCCTAAATTTTTTGCTACAACAAATTTTGTTTTATGTATATGCCAAACATTAGCTTATAATAACAAACTTTTCAAAAACATCAAAAAATCCACTTAGAAATTTAAATTTATCTCTATCTCTCTCCTTCAATTTGTTTGGAAACTATGTCATAGCATTCTGTAGACTCTTACTCAATACACCATTTTGTTCTTATTTTTGAAGGGAGTCATTGAATTGTTACAGAAAGTTTTTGTTTTTCATATTCTGTTTGTTTTTTTTTATTTAACTGTTTTGTTTTAAATAGTAAAAACTTTTTTGCCTGATATCTGAAAGGCATGTTATTTTTTAAATTTTCTTCATTCAGTTTTGATATCAATTCTTGAAGTTAGTAAAGCAATTTATTTCAATTAAAATAAGTTAAATATTTATTAATATTTATAACGTTGTGGCTCGTCAGTAGTGATTTATGATGCTTCATAGTGCGTTACCTACTTTTATTTTGTAACATTCAACTAAAGCATGTATTAAAATTAATTTTTGCCTGTAATTATTGCAATTTGCCAGACAAAGTATTAACATACAGAATTTTTTGAGTTTTTCGCTATTTAATGTGTTTTTAAATTTTGAAGTAAAAAACAATTTTGTTGAATTTTCTTTATTAGGTTTTTCATCAATCAAGCAATAAATTGTTCTGTTGGTAATGATTTAGATATTTTGTAAATTTTTAATACATCTGCACGTCTGGTTGATTTACTTGAAAATTAGCGAAGTGGAGAGGTACTATCCCCAAGCCTTTTTTACAGCAAGCAAAGGCTGAGCAAGAGGAGGAGTACATCTCGAATACCCTCCTTAAGAAGATTCAGGCTCTCAAGAAAGAAAAGGAATCTCTCGCCCACCACTACGAGAGAGAAGAAGAATGCCTTACTAATGATCTCTCTAGAAAACTAACTCAGCTGAGGCAGGAGAAATGTCGCTTAGAGCAGACCTTGGAGCAGGAACAGGAGTGCCTTGTCAACCGTCTCATGAGGAAGATCGAGAAACTGGAAGCTGAAACTTTGGCTAAGCAGACTAATCTGGAACAACTGAGGAGGGAGAAGGTACACTCGGTTCAAGTTTTTTATTTTTAAGCTTTGGCTGTCATGTAACATTTTCAAGGTGGAACTCGAGAACACCCTGGAACAAGAACAAGAGGCCCTAGTTAACAAGCTGTGGAAACGTATGGATAAATTGGAGGCCGAGAAGCGTATGCTTCAGATCAAGCTGGACCAGCCAGTTTCTGATCCAGCCAGTCCAAGGGAAATCAGCAACGGGGACACTGCTAGCAATTTAAGCTCTCATATTCAGACTCTTCGTTCAGAGGTGGCTAGGCTACGCTCCAATCTTGCCATCAGCCAACAAGAACACACTCAGAAGATGCAACGCTACGCTCAGGAGGAGCGGAACATCAAGGAGGAAAATTTGAGGTAGACAAAATAATTACACGATTTATATTGTTTTTTCGGTTATTATACAGACTGTAAATTTCAATAAGGGTCATATTTTCAAGGAGGTTTGTTTTCTCAATTTCTTTTGTAAAAATTAAATGTTTTTTTAACCTTTCATAAGTTTCGTACCCCACTGCTGGACAAAATAGTGTAAAGCTAAACAACCCCGTGCATATTCTCAAAAGGGTCAAATTGTATCTATAACTAACTATTACATACACTTACACAAAGTTTACTATAAAATCAATGTTTTACACACACACACTCTTCTCTTAAACCGATAAACAGGAAACAAGAGCAGATGTAACAAAATGGAACGGTGACATATTTGGCCATTTTTATTTTGAAAAATGACCATTTGTTTGTTTCCTCACCTAGCGTTCGTTGTCAGATCACATCAGGTGGATTGATATTAACGATATTATATATGTAGTTCATCTAAACTAGGTTAATGTTGGAGGTCATTGATACTGAGATTCATAAACTAATCACAGTGCTTTAAAAAAATATTAAAAATTTGTTGTTTATGTTATAATGTTTATTTATTTTTTATTATACAGGCCACAAATGCTTAGTTTTCAATATACAGGATGTTAAGTTTTTTATTTTTTTCAATTTTTTATGAATAATTTCCTGATTTGAATGTTGGCATAAAACTTGAGGTACAGGAGTTTTTTAGGATGCTAAATTTAAATATGTCATTGCTAACTTATTAGCTACCTTGTACATTGACATTTCATATTAGTACGTTTGTTCCTCTATCAATTTTAAACAAAAAAGTTATACTTGGTCGAAATCTCTCAGACCAACCGTTTCCAAGATAATGGCTGATGAAGAGTTAAATACACATCATACAAGAGAAAAGAGAGTTTGGGAACTGCCCAGCGGTGGCGTAGACAAGAGGTTATGTGCGGTTGAAAAATTTATACAATTTTTTAATTTATTTGATTTAAAAAAAATCAGATTAGTGCTGTGGAGAACATTACCCAAAAAAATTGACCCTCCATTTAAAAATTATACTCTGTATAAGATATCTACAAGATCTTAAAGATGTATTGTTATAAAAAATATTGTGCCATTTTTCAATTTTAGACTACAAAGGAAGCTGCAGCTGGAAGTAGAACGGAGAGAAGCTCTCTGCAGGCATCTCTCCGAAAGTGAAAGTTCCTTAGAGATGGAGGAGGAGCGGCATTACAACGAGCAAGTACTTGGCGCAAGGCAGCACACTGTCTCGCCCATTCCGGCGTACAATCCGTCGCCCAGCCAGAGCCGGCCTCTGAGCCCAGGTTAATAAACAAAAAATATTAGACGCATCGTTTTATAACACAATTTCACAATTGCATCATTTTTTTGTTTAGGTTTGTCGTCTATGCAAGCTCCGTCGCCAAGGGACTCCCTGATCGTGGGTCCGCCGAGGTGCCACTCTTGCGGGCAGCTGGTCAATCCGGCTTGCGTCTCGGCAGCCCTGCATCCAGTGGGTTCTAGCAGCCCCCCAGCTCCACCCCATCGCCGCCCCAGTGAACGGTTCATAAAGCCAGCCATCCCGGCGCCCCAGCCAGCTAGTCCCATGGACACCTCGATGAACAAGGATTAATAAGGTACGTAGTCCTAAAATTATTCACTTTTTACTTGTGTTCAACAGGATGTATCGCTTTTAAATTGAATGTTAAATTTGAAGTTGAATATATATTTTTTTCAAAGTTTTCCCAGTATAACTACAAAACGGTTTAGTAGTTACTTTATAATTTTAGAGTAGGTCAAAAAAAATATTAAATTTTTAAAGTGGTCTTGCACGTTAGCAGTTTCAAGGGAATCGCTTCAGAGTGTTTTGTGTCAGTCGAAATGTTTACTTTTAAATGCTTTTTTTTAGAGGATCCTGGTTAGGAATTGTTGAAAAATTCATTAAAATAATACTGAAATTAATAATTATAAAATAATTCTATCAAAATTGCTAGACATTATTTTCTCAAGTTAATAAGCATGCTTCTAAATGGTGGTGAAAACTATCTCCCATTACTTCAGGCATCTGTTTATTTTAATGAGCTGCAGCAAAAATACTTCGTTGAAGGTTGGCGACATCGACAACGATACACACTCAGTTTCATACATCCCCAAACAAAAAAATATAGTGGATTCATATCAGGACTTTGCGCTGGCCAATGCACAGGTCCACATTGTGTCCTAGCTAACTGTGTGAAAAACTAGTGTGTAAAAAGTCACAAACAATTTAAGAAACATGCGCGAGGGTACTGTGGTGCATGAAAACTGTGTTTGCACATTTATGTAATAGAACGTCATCTAATAAATCAGGGTATTTGTTAAATACCCTAAATACGTGACACTATTTGAGTGTGGAGGTAACGCAGTTGATCCAAATGAATTGTCACCCAAAACTCCACGCCACATATTTACTGAAAATCGTCGCTGAAAATGTGAATTTTGTATAAAGTGAAAATTAGCATCACACCAATAGTAGACGGAGAGATTGGTGTCAAAATCCCCCGTGATCGGACTAATAGGCAATTTTGTTTTTAATGTGTTGGTCTATGTTGATTAACAGGGTTTCAGAGTTTGCTGACACTCCTTGTGGGGCAGGGGTTGGGGGTGTGGGGGTATATACGAAAATCGCCCCATGATCAGATTAATGTCAGCAACTCATAAAATATATTCTAGACCTCCGGGGGAGTACGAAAATGAAAGTTAAAACGGGGTAAAATGTACCATTTACCGAGCGTGCAAGCTGCATGCGGGAAATGCATATATCTTGATGGCTCCTTCCTTATTGTTGTTGTTGTTGTTATTATTATTATTATTTAAAATTCAATTTTTTATTTTTTTATTTTCCATGATTTTTTAATATTTTAATATTTTGCAAAATAATTGAGTAAGATAAATATAAAGTGAACCTCGTAAATAAAAAAAATATATATTTCAAGTAAAGGTAATGCTGAGAAAAATTTATATATTTACAAAAAAATTACAGAGATAGTACGAAGTTTTAAAAAGCGCTGTCACTTATTTTCATCAATATCGCTATCATTATCTTTACATTCATCGCCAGTATCACACTCATTACTCTCTTCGTTCTCACTCAACAATTACATCCATCTCATCGTCAGAATAATTGCCTACTATAATATCTTCAACTGTACATGGCATTTGAAGACCATCAAACATCAAACCATTTGAATTTATACATATTGTCTTCAGTGAGCTCCCAACCATGTTCAATGACATTCGGTTGGTATTTTCTTATGAACATTCAACCATATTTGAGTAATGTACCGCGCACTTAAAAGTTGTTAATACAATTCTGGCTGAGAAGGCGGTAAATTTGATGCATTGAAATTTAGTTTATTTAATCACCATTACAAAAAAAAAATTAATTGATAGAAATTGATATTGATGAAAATTAGAATGACAGCGTTTTTTAAAACTTTATACTATCTCTGTAACTTTTTGTAAACATAAATTTTTCTCAACATTACCTTTATTTGAAATATTTTATTTTTTTACTTACAGGTTGCCTTTTTATTTACCTTCCTCAATTATTTTGCAAAATATTAAAATATTAAAAATTATTAAAAAATCACAGAAATTTTCTAAATTTAAAAGTGATACACCCTGTATATCGCACCTAATTTTAATTTTTTGTTTTATTTTCAGATGCCGAAAAGAGCAATCTTTCAAACTGCAGAATTTCTATTTTGATGGTCGCAATGCTATTTTGAAAAAAAAAAAAAATGTGTAACTCTTTTGTAATGTTTACTCAATTACCCGAATGGGCAGCTGAAAACTGAACATTTTTAGTTGCACTGCTCTTTGCTTTGCCTCAATTTTTATATATATAAATATATATGTGTACTTATATGAAAATATGCCATTTACGTAATTAAAGGGCTCGTTTATTGTGAGCCCTCTAGGTAACCCATTTTTAATTAAATGTTTATCAGTATGTGATGTAATAGAGTAAATATTTTTTTGGTAAACTCTGCATCGTTACTAAAATTCAACATTGCCAATTTCACGGTCCGTGTGATATTTAATGAAATTTCGTGTAGTCACTCTTAGTTTTTCTATATTTTAAAACGATTTAAGTGTCATGTTTAATCAATTAGGAGATATCGTTTCCGCGCGAGACTATTATCGGTTTTACTTTTGATTTTAGACACGTGCAAGTTTTAATACAGCTATTTACTTATATATTAAATAAAAAATTCGTAGGAACCTAACTATGGTGTTATTTGTATTTTCATGGGAAAATTTTGTTTTTGAGTATTGTGCGCAAGAGTATCAAGAAATGTGATATTTCGAAACTCGTATATTAAAAAATATTTTTTATATTTACAGTGTGGTTTCTGTATAATTTTTTTTCAGCACTTTTTGTATCGCTTACCTAGGTTTTACGATATTTACGAAACAAGTCTATTTACACAGGGTAGCCAAGAAAATAGTGATCATCAGATTTAAAATGTGTTAAATAAAAAACGTTTAAATGGCATGTGCGAGCATATCCACAAAATAAGAGTACTCAATTTTCTAAAATTCAAAATGGCAATATATGAAAAATTTTTCACTACTTTTCGGCATAGTCGCCTTTAACCTCAAAGCACTTTGTGAGTCGAGGGCTGAGCCGTTTCCGGCCGCGTTTCAAGCCGATTGTTTCATGACACTGTGGATCTCTTCATCAGAAGGAAACCTTTTTCCACCCATAAACACCTTGAGAGAAGAGAAAAGATGAATATCAGAAGGTGCTAGGTCAGGGCTTTGAGCGGGGTAGTTGATGATGTTCCAATTGAATTAATCTAAGAGTTGCTTTGTGGCATTGGTTGTGTGCGGACGTGCATTCCCCTACTTTTGTTTTGTATCGCCCTCCATACTGTTTTCAAGGTTTCACAGTACCGCCCATTAATTGTTTCCTCTGGGGCAAAAAGTCAATGAGGAGAATCCTTTTACATTCCCAAAACACAGTTGCCATGATTTTTCGGGCCGAAACAACTGCGTTCATCTTGTCCAAAGTCAATCGACGGTCACTACCAAGTTTTCTTCAATCTTGTTTACCATTTCATCAGTCACAACTGAGGGGCGCACACTTCTTTGTTCATTATGAACATTCGTTCTGCCAGCTCTATACTCATGACGCACTTATACGTATTAGTTCGATTCATCATACCACCCCCACAGTTTTGATTTCATTAAAAATCTGGATCGGCGCCATTCCCTTTGAAAGAAGAAACCAGATTACGCCCCTCACCTCTCAGCTGACGGGATTCTGAATAGTGGCACTCATTTCAACGCTCCACTACAACAACGGTTCTCAACCGACTGAGACAAATGAGCGCGCGTTTGACCTTGGCATTGAATGCAGTGTTGCCAATTTTGTCAAAAACAAAAAGCACAGCATTAGAGTCTCGGTACTCTTACTTTGTGGATATGCCTTGTATCCTAATCTGTTTTTTGAATGGATTTACTGTATTGCTCTATTGTTTTGAATATACAGAGAGTTCTATGTCGTCTGCCCATCGTAAAATTCTTATTAAATATATTTTTGGCTCGCTAACAGACATATACCAGGCTGTTGCTTCTGATAAAGTGATGGTGATATCAAATGTTCTAGATGTGTAACATAATTTAAGACTTTCCACTTAATACATTTAGCAGTTTTCTTCTAAAGTTATTAACAATGTAGATGTGTAAAAAAATCCAGCCAAAGCAATCATGTTTTTGATAATAACGATAAAATAAAGGAGTGATACGAAACGGAAAGAAATTGGGGAAAGATCGCGGATCTTTAAAAGATAGACAGAGCTCTGGCAGATAGCATGCATTACTTTTTTTTTAATAGGAATTCTGCTCTGCTAAAAATGTAACACCATAATTTTTAAAAATAAAATATTTTGTTTTTGTATAAACCAAAAAAATGCATTAAGAGAAAACCAATAATGAAAAAAGAAAATTATATTATTTCCAGTTTACATCTTAAAATCAGAAGTAAAACCACATTTTAATTTTCATGTCACTATTTTAGCCGCTGGTGTAGTTGTTAAGTTAATAAAACTACTAATATTAAACTAGAAGGCGCTGTGGCCCCCATTCTAGCACATGATCAGAAGCGGAGCATTTCAATCCATACGATTTTGTGCTATGGTAATTTTAAGTTTATTCGTGCACTCAAAATATTTTTCAATAGGTTTTTTTTTCAATAGCTTGCTGCTTCTGGATGGACGGTTATAGCACTGATATAATTTAAGGGTAAGAGAAGTGTTGGGCATCGAACCGTTTGTTGTTTCAGGGAACGTGTTGCTTATGTAATTAAAAAGAAGACTATTTAGGTTAGACTTAGGTGTTGTTCTATAGGTATTTTCAAATTCTCGAAGCTGATCTCGGTCAGTCAAAAATTGTGAAAAGTGATATTAGGAGTATAAAATTTCGTTTTTCATTGGTGAATGGTTATTCGAAGTGAGATTATACAGTGTGACATAATTCGGCAGGGAAAGATTTCCGCTATGAAAGTGAAGAGCACCATAATTGCTGCTGAGTAAATTTACACGTCGATTCAATTAGTTTGCATTAAGTGGAGATATAGGATGTCTCTAATTGGATAAACTGAACTTTACATGAACGTCGAACTGTTCAAAATAAAAAAAAGTCATAAATATGGGTGAGAAAATGCATAGTTCATGAAATACAGGGTGTTCAAGTTGAATTTCCTAAAAGTGGTTTTTCAAATATATTCAAAACATTTAAATACAATGTGTTTCAAAATTGACGCTTGTGGTGTTGGGTTTGATTTGGGGGATTACAATGAATCGAAAATGAAGTATGAAAAATTTACCAATTGACTCTTCGATTGTTAAAAAAAGTGCATCATTTTACACTTAAAAGCGAATAATATTAGAAAGCGAGTTATTGTCCACGTCATAAAATGCTATAATTAGTACCTTCTACATCAAGGCAAATATTCTTACGATAACACAGACTGACAAAATTTTACGAAGGATTTTGGTGCGCTGATTATGAATCCAAGCTCAGAATTGGCCCATCACCCTAGGTTCTCGCGATATTCTAACCTCAAAGTGGAAAAATCGCGGTTTTTTGCTATATTCGGAGTCAGATTATTTGTTACAAACACGCATTACTTTGAGATAGTTTAACGCGATTTTAGAAAAAAAAGTAATTCACGTTATAATCTGACCCAGAATATAACGAATCGCGATTTTTGCACGTTTAGGTTAGAATAACTCGAGAACCTAGGGTGATGGGCCAATTCTGTGCTCGGATTCATAATCAGGGCACCAAAATCCTTCGGGTACACTAGGTCCGGTTTCTGATTCTGAAAATTGTCGGCTTGTGTAATTATGGCACTACCAACTCTCATTAGCATACTTTTCTCTATTAATGCTGTAACAGCGTGAATATGAACTGTAATATATTTTTAATTCACGTCGGCAGGTACATGACTTGTTTTTTTTTTTTAATTGCCTCAAATAGAAGTCATTTGGAATCAGATCTAGCAATCTAGAAGGCCATGGTATGGATCCACCTCTTCCAATTCATTTTTGAAAAAAGTGTACTCATATCACGGTTCCCTAGATCACCAGATCTGAATCTCGTGGATTTTTTTCTGCTACAACTTTAAAGAATAAGTTTATCACAAATCTGTGCTATTTGAACATATTTTGTGACGTGGAGAATAATCTTGTTTATTTGTTTTTAATAAAATTGAATTAATTATAATTTTTTTTTAAATTCGATACCAAAAAATTCCCGTTCATGTTTGATTTGTTTTAACCCATTGCATCAAATTCTAAAAACACAAACATCAATTTTGGGACACCCTGTATACACAAGTAAAAATCTATGCTTCATTTTTTACCATTTATAGGACAAAATGGTAATTATAAACTAGAATAATTCAATAGCAGATAAAAAAGTCTAAGTAAAATTTTGCATTCACCTTTTTATCATGAGAATTTTGAAGTTTGAAATCTTTTTACCCAAAAAATAAAAAAATTAAATGAATAACAAAGCTTAAATCACATAATAAAAAATTTTCAATTCTAAAAAAAGAATATTTGAATAACTAATCTATACATATTTGATTTTTTTTTGACGCTCTAAATAACAAGCGAATTACTTGTGTAAATTTTGTTTTTTGAATGTGTATATTCAAAAAACATTTTCTGGAATTAAGTTTGCAACATCCTGTACCTCGAAAACTAAGCGTTCCATACTAATGTTTATGAAAACTTCTTTTTTTATTGACTTCTATCAAGCAAGCTTTTGTCCTATGCCGTTTGGAGCACCCTGTATATAATTTACAGACGATATTCTAAATTTACGTTTGTTAGTTACGTGGTGCTCTTCGCATTTGTAATTTGTGAATAATTTTGAAGTTGGGCATATTCATGTAAATCGGATTTTTGACTCTTTCGGTGGTTTATGTGTACGTACGGCAAAATTATTGAGAAACCGTTAACTTTAAGGTACCGATGAAATATAAATTTTCCCAGGGTCATACTGTAGTTATAGAATGTATTTTTCGTTATGGTTATGTAATTGTTATTTGTATTTGTTAAAATAAACTCTACATTTTTTTATACCTAAGTTTTAAACGTCATAAGTCTTTTCGGATGATTTTGTATGTACGCAACATTATTTTGCTCACCTATTCTCGTTTCTGCTGAGAAATTATTTTGTATTTCGATCATTTGTAATAAGGTTGAGTGATTATGTATTGGTTTCTAAATAAAAATGTACGAAAGACTAAATTCGTTTTCTTCCTCCAATTTTCAAAAAATAAGGAAAGGAAAACTAGAAATGAAACCATATGGCTCTTTTACACTTTTTTTAATATAAATGATGTAATATTACAACATTAGTGGGTCTTTGCCGCCAATCTCTTGTCCCTCTCTTCAGCGATGGACAATTTAACACCTTTACCTCTTGGCAAGGACACAAAGGCCTTAGCACCTTTGCCGATTATAAATACATTGTTTAACCTGAAAAAAAGTACATGTTAGATAAAAATATGCATGTTTATTTCTCTAAAATGAGAAATATCGATTTAAATATTGTTTTCTACCTGGGTAATACTGTTTCAGTTATGGCAGAGAACTATACAGTGACCTAAGGTAGAACATTTATTTAGGCCTCATTTTGACTATCGCATGCCTTGCAATAAACATATGACAGCTTCGATAGGGCCAGAGAAATTTTAAGATTATATTAAAAAATTCACCCACAAATTTTTCTTTACTACCTAGGTTACAGATATCCCGAAAAAATTTGGACTTTTTTTTAAACGTTGATTGATTTTTTCACATTTTTTAATAATGGTTTTGAACTTTTAGATTAAACATTTTATTTTTTAAACAAAAATCATAGTTGGCCATATACTTGTCTTAGAAAGAAAAAGTTATTATACAGAGTGATTCATAACTTATCCAAAATTTTTTTTTGTAAAAGCCGTATAGTTTCCGAGAAAAAAATTAATGAAGTTGTAGTACTTTCAATCATTACATAGCTGTAGTCTCTAGTGTTATTCGTAATACGCGTGGAGAGATGTGACTCCGAATACTGAAATCCGATTTTACAATCATCGTTTCGATAGTGTTTACCATGGTTGTTTAGTAGTTAGTGTCAAAAATGGCTTGCGTGTATACCAACTCAGAGTTGATGGATATCGTTTTAATTTATGGTGAAGCAAGACACCATTTATGTTAATTCATAGAAACTGAGTAAGGTAGACCCAAATGTGTTTACACGTTGGTGGACAAAACTTGTAACATCAGGTATGTCAAATTATTTTATTATTTAAAACCATAAATTCGATAGGGCCAAAGAAATTTTATTACGAATGTATTAAAAAATTCTCCCACAAATTTTTCTTTACTACTTAAGTCACAGATACCCTGAAAAAAAAATTGGTGCTGTAGTTAGACTTTTTTTAAAACGTTGACTATTGATTTTTTTAATAACTAAGTAGTTTTTAAACATTTTATTTTTTAAACACTTATCCAAAAAAATTTTTTGTAAAATCCTTAATTTCCGAAAAAAAAATTATTGAAGTACTACTTTCAACCATTACATAGTTGGACAACTGTAGTCTCTAGCATCATTCCTAATACACGTGGAGAGCCGCGTGGTCTCAGCGACTGAATACTGAAATCCAATTTTTCAATTGTCATTGCGATAGTGTTTACAATAGGTTTTTTACTAGTTAGTGTCAAAAATGGCTTGCGTGTATAGCAACTCAAGAGTTGAATTGATGAATAATGTTTTAATTTATGGTTTGTGTTAGTTCGTAGAAACTGAGTAAGGGGACCCAAATGTGTTTACACGTTAGTGAACAAAATTTTGATCAGTTGTAACATCAAATTATTTCATTATTCAAAACCACAAATTAATTTTATTAATTAATAATAACAATAGCAGCAAAATCAGTTGAATTTGTTGATATAAAATACGTGCTATAAAATTCTATTTATTTCTTTCCTTGTGAAATTTTGTCAAGTTTTTGTCCGCTTTTATCACATTTTGCCGGCACGCCGGTCGCATTGTGCGAGGTCAAGTTTTACAATGCTGTGCAGAACTGTATTTTTAAATCATTTTCGAACTGCCCTTTTTGATTTTACTTTACAGAATTGTATTTGTAAGAGTCTCCTGCACATCCAAATTATTTTTTTTTGGATGTTTTAATTTATTTTAATGATCTCCAAATTGGCAGTGTTATCAAATTTTTACATACAGGGTTTTTAAAAACTAAAGTACTGGGTTTTCAGAAAATGTTATGTTTACCAATCAGTATGCAGAAAAAAAGGGATATTTTCAGTTATTAGGATTCAGACAAAAAATCATTGGGAACCTATAAAATTGACATCCTGTACGTGTTCATTAATACATAAATCTAAAAATGTTAAATACTGAAAAAAAAATTAAAAACTTTCTTAGACATACCTAGTAGCAAACACATGACCATTAGCATCCTTAATATGCACAATGTCGAAAGATCCAGGATGACGTTCTCTGTTAATTACGGTACCAACACGACCCAAATTTCTACCTCCGGTAATCATGCACAAGTTACTGGATTCGAATTTGATGTAATCCAAAATTTTGGCTGTGGAAATCTCCAACTGGATTGTGTCGTTAACTTTTATGTTGGGGTCGGGGTAACGAATGGTACGTCCGTCGTGTGTAACCAAGAATGGAATATTTTTTGGGCCAGTTTGGACCCTCTTGACTTTACAGAGTTTGTACTGAAAAATTAGACATTTAATTTTAACTTGTCAAGAAATGTTTAAATAACGTTATTGAAAGTCAGATGAGTAAGTCTAAAATCACAGAAGTATCATTCTATAATTTGGAGAGGATAGATGCCACCCTCAATCCAAATAAGTGCCTTGAATCGATCATCATAAAATAAAAGATATTCGAGATCATTTTATGTATAATAAAACTAACCTTGGCTTCCTCAGCTGTAATACGATGAATTGCAAACCTTCCTTTTACATCATAAATAAGACGGAAGAATTCACCAGTTTTTTCAATGGTGATAACATCTAAAATGAAACACTTTCCATCAATGAACAATGTCAAAATAAAACTGTATTGAGATTGTTCTCTGCTTGGGTAATACTATGAAAATTATTAAATAACTAACTAGTGACCAATACAGAGACTTTATATTGGCCTCACATTGACCATCGCATGCCCAAGTAAAGGCAAAGACAGCTTCGATAGGGCCCAGAATATTTTCACTTAATTGAAGAACACAATGAACTTACCCATAAAACCAGCCGGGTAATTTGGATCAGTCCTCACTTTTCCGTCAACTTTGATTAATCTTTGCATAACAATCTTAGTAACTTCACTATTCGTAAGAGCATACTTCAACCTGTTACGGAGAAAAATAACTAATGGTAGGGATTCTCTAAGTTTATGGGGCCCAGTGGATGGACGAGGGGCAAACACACCCCCCAATTTGTCCAACATCCATGCTTTGGGCGCGTTTAAACGTTTCAAATGCTTTTTTGGACCTCGGGCCTACAACAAACAAATTTTTAGGTTAAGTCAAGAAATTTGTTTTTTATAAGGTAAATATTGTACTGTATGGTATAAAACATTAATAATCACCATATTAACACTTTAAGCTTTTTCTTCAACAGTTAAAACACTTAATGTAATGGAAATTCACTAAACTATTGCAAATACAATATTATTCTGAAAGCAACATTTTTTGCAACACAATGTTTGTAAATGTGGGAAAAATATTGGAGTAATAAATTATAATAGTACTTGATCTTCCATAATTTTTACCAAAATAATTATTTCAGTATTTTGTTAATACGATGAATGTGGAAAATAAAAATATTCAAATAACTAACTTACCATCTTGGCTTTTTAACCGGAAGAGAAGGGGAAGATTTTGATTCGTGTTGTACTTTTAATTGCAGCGCCATCTATAACCAGAAATCCCGCTAGATTCAAAACTTGAAGGGCATTAAATTTAAAAAAATTGCCTTCTCAAAAAAGGGTGAGTAAATAATAAATTGCGACATTATTACATTATTTAAATAAAGATTTATTTTATCTATAAGTAACTAAATAACCTATATATACATTAAAATAACTTGTGAAAAATGTTTCCACTTTGACAGGTGTTTGTTGTGTTTGAAATAGAATTAAGTCGAGGAAAATGACTCAGTAATTAAGCACCCTCTAGCGATATAGCTTGAAGTAAGTAAGAAAATATGAAAATATCTTAAGTGAATTTATGTTGTTTTTGTTTTCGTCATTGGGATGTGGTTTATGGTCCGAAAAACGCTTAACTCAAAATCATGGCATGGATTGAAAAAATGGACCAAAATGAAAATTCAAGTAATATTCTAGTGACGCACGATCTACAAGATTGTCTTGACGAAAGTTTGGATTTTAATTTTAACAATGTCTATGTGCCCATATCGGACAACCAAAATACAAAATTTTTGGATAATATTAAAACCGAGAAGTCTTATTCTTATATTGGAAAAATCGAGCACAATGACGAAAATGTTGGGTAAGAAATAAATGATCTGGTTGTGCGACTGCGAATGCCCAAATTTAGCAATACGCCAATAACGAGAAATATCAAATATACTGTTTATGGTTTGAAGCTTTGATAACCTAATTAAAAATGCTGAAGTCTAACGTGATTAAAATGCTACATTTATGTTGCTGCTGCTTTTGTGTGTTTTATAAAAGTAAATTAATATTTTTCTTAATAACTTATAGGTTAAGTCAAGTTTTATCTTTGTCTTCACTCACTGGCAACACTGGAATCTTACAAGGGTGTGTGATGAAGTAACACTCTTACGTCTACGAGGGACGTTTGATATTTAATTTAAGAAAACAAATTCTAACAAAACTGTGTATTGTCGAGGATATTTTCCTTACATTTTTTGACTATTCAATTTTCGAAAAAATTAAGTATTTTTTCTGCTTTCAAAATTAATAAATCGATATCGGGTTTGTAACAACATTCTATTTCCTATATTTATTTATTTATTTATTTTATTAAGCTATTCATTTGCTAAAGTCTATAACATATACATAAAGTATTTAATATCTTATCATGATCAGATTTTATTTAATGTTAGATAAACATACAATAAAAAATAAACAAATTAATCTCTCAATGATACACTCCTTGAATTTGCGAGGAGTTATAACTTGTCTGACGACAATCGCAATATTTACTTAGAAAAGGGCAAATTTAAATAAATTGTTTTTTATAGTTTTGTCCAACATACAGTTTCCCTTGATGAAATATATATGCAGATCAACCCGACGTCTTCAAGTAAAATGCCAAATGAGCCATCTCATGCCACCTTAACGATAACTAGCACTAACCCCGATACCAAAGAAACTACCGTAAATAGATTTCACTGTGAATACGAAGGCTGTTACCGGACATATAGTACCGTTGGAAATTTACGGACACATATGAAAACTCATAAGGGTAATAAAACATGGATGTCACATATTTATTTCATTAATGTGGTATTTTTAGGTGAATTTAGATTTAAATGTACAGAACCGAACTGTGGAAAGGCTTTTTTAACCTCGTATAGTCTCAAAATACATATCAGAGTTCATACCAAAGTAAAACCGTTTGAATGTGGCCAGGAGGGCTGCAACAAGGCATTCAATACTTTATATCGATTAAGAGCCCATGAAAGGTTGCATAATGGAAAAACTTTTAACTGCGAGTCGGAAGGCTGCTTGAAGTATTTCACTACTTTCAGTGACCTTAAGAAGCATATCCGAACGCACACGAGGGAAAAACCATATAGGTAAGTGGTTTCAGATACTAAATTATACCTTTTTCATATGGATGTGTTGTTTTCAGATGTGTAGAGACTGGGTGTGGCAAAGCATTTGCGGCCAGTCACCATCTGAAAACTCACCAAAGGATACACACAGGGGAAAAACCGTATGCTTGTAAGGAGAGCACAGAATGTAACAGAGCATTCTCCACGCCGCACAGCTTGAAATCACATATCAAAACGCATCAAAAACACGGCAATAAAACTATTAACCCAGATCTAAATATTAAAACGGATTCAAACTCGCAAGACAACCAGGAAGTGCATAATTTTGACTCGGGTTTAGTCAGTGAAAACAATTCTGATACACCGTTAAGTACAAACGTTGACCAAGTCGATTTGAAACAGAGTCCTCTCTCGCAAAGTCTGGAGATGGAGGAACTGAAACAGGTCGGAGAACCATCCTTTGACTTTGAAGGTAATTACAATTTTGCTTCTTACGGAAGAGGAAGTTTGGATTGGGATCATTTAAATAAAGAAACTGAGTATTCCGGAGATAATTGTAACGGTATGGTTCTGGAAATTTGCTGAGATTTTTTGCTATAGCTGTAACGTCAAGTCAGTCTACCATTTGTTCGAGTAACATATTTTTTATTTAATTTCTTTCTAAAATTGACTACAGCTGTGGTTTCAAATTTCGTAGAATACTTCTGAAAATAATTTTGCTAAATTTGTTTTGGTGCTAAAATATTAACTAAAAACAAGAGCTAATTCTAGAAACGCTTATTTAAAAACGTAGTTCGCAAAAACTGTCTAAGGTTCGAAATATTTTTCATAAATAATATTAACAAAAATTATAATATATATTTCTATTTATGCTGAGGCACATAGTTAATGACGGTTTCAATTAATAAACCTGGAATTGATGCAACAAGGCAAGTCCAATACATAATGTAAATATACAGGGTGCTTCGCATAAGAACTGACACAGAGCAGGGGCATGTAGGGGAACCCAAAATATGGTGATTTAATGCAACTTACCTGTATACTAAGCTGCACCCCTGAGAAGTTATAGCCCTTGAAAGTGGGGTTTCAAATTTCGAAAATAATCAATATCTCAGTTATAATGAACTTAGAAAAACCAAAGGACCCTGCCATAATCTTATGAAAAGTGGCTTTCAACGAAATCTTCACAATTTTTGACGAATAATAAATTTATGCCTGAGAGAAAGAGATGATCATTTCGAACAGTTTCTATAACTTATCAGTGTAAATTGTATGTTATTTCTGTTGTTTAAGTTGTTTGTTTTCTTTTAAATTATTCTTAGTTCAATTTTTTTTTCTGAACGTCAAGTTTGACATTCAAATTCATAGCCAACTTTTGAATTTTCAATGATAACACACATTATTAGTTATTCGTGTTTTTGTTGAAAATGACAAAGTTTTTTGAAAATTAACAAGAGTAAGAAAGGTTTTAGAATTAAATTTCCCATAAAATAAAGTAATAATTTAATAATTAAGTCTGCCAACGAGTTAAAAAGTTCTGTCACATTTTAATGGTGCGTCTTCATTATACTAATTATTTATGATGAATACTCTTTCAGTGTATTATGGTAATAATAATAACAAAAATAGCAACTATAAGAATAATAATAAATATCCTATTTTTGTTTTGGTGCATTTTTCTAAAGCAAAATCTCATTTTATGTTTTTACATACTACACAGTATATATAGTAGAATGGAGACGCTCACATATTAATAATTCAGACCGCTTTTTTATCTGGAATTCATTTCTCATATTATGGATCGATCTAGCGGGGTTAAGTGCCCTCTGGCAGTAAAAGGAGGCATTACCGGGAATCGTGGCAATTGGGAATTTTGGTCAGATTGATGATACCTATCACATATCAAAAACTCAGATGATTTAACTGAAATCCATGTCTCATATAGTGTATCGTTCTGGCAGGGCTAAGCGCCCTCTAGAGGTAAAAAGAGGCATTCAATTGAAGCATTTTAAAGGGATGATGCACCATTAAAATGTGACAGAACTTTTTAACCCGTTGGCGGACTTAATTATTAAATTATTATTATTACTCTTGTTAATTTTCAAAAAACTGTCGTTATCAACAAAACCACAAATAACTAATAATGCGTATTGGTAGCTGTGTTCACATTGAAAATTCAAAAGTTGGCTATGAATTTGAACGTCAAACTTGATGTTCAGGAAAAAAAATTGGAATAAGAATAATTTAAAAGAAAACAAACAACCTAAACAACAGAAATAACATACAATTTACACTGATAAGTTATAGAAATTGTTCGAAATGATCATCGTTTTCTCTCAGGCATAAATTTATTCTTCGTCGAAAATTGAAATCTATCCAATAACTACTGATTGTTTCTAATAAATGTGCATTTATCCGCAATGCAATTCCTCCATTCTTGAGACGCAACTGGTGAGGAGTACACAAATTCTTTTGTTTCTGAAAGAATGAAGTCACATTTGTTGAGGTCTGGTGACCAACACACACTTGTGGGCAATTATTTCCTCTTTCAATCCATTTATTTCGATACTGGTAGTTTAAAAAATCTCTAACAATATTACTAATATAAGGGGGTGGCCCATCATGCATAAACCAATGTTCCAGTCCAGAGTTATAGTGGCATCTTGTCAAGTAGATCCGGGAAAGTGTTTTGGGGAAATTCTGAATAAGTTTTTAGTCAATTCGGTAAAATAACTGGGCCAACTAAATACCAATCAATAAGATCGATCCAAACATTTATTTTAAATTCGCGTTGGAAATATTGAGAACTTACTGAATGATCGAGGATTTATGTCGGAATACTCATGATAGTTATGTAAATTTGTAATACCTCTGCAGTTGAAACAAGCCTCATCAGTAGCCAAGTTTTGAATTTTCGATGATTTTAAATACCATAGCTAAGTACAATATGCATTATTAGTTATTCGTGTTTTTGTTGAAAACGACAAAGTTTTTTGAAAACTAACGAGTAAGAAAGGTTTTAGAATTAAATTTCTCATAAAATAAAGAAATAATTTTTTAAGTCCGCCAACAGGTTAAAAAGTTCTGTCACATTTTAATGGTGTTTCATACCTTATCATCAACCCTTTAAAATGTTTCAACTGAACTCTATTTACTGTCGATTAAGGCTTTTGATACACTCACACCGTGTACCAAATTTGGTTTTTCAAGTATAACTGAGATATTGATTTTTGTCGAAATTTGAAACCCCATTTTCAAGGTCTACATCTTCTCAAGAGTGGGGCTTAGTATAAAGGTAAGTTGTGCTAAATCACCATATTTTGGGTTCCCCTACGAAACTCCCTGTATATTCAATATTCAATAGTATTACTTCTATGGCTTTTGCTTTCTCTTAATGCTTCAATTTTTGCTATTCCTGTACAAAACGATTTTATAAAGTACTTTTTTACCCATTAAAAGTTTTTTGAAGTGTTATTCTTTACAATGTTTTTGTTCTTCAAATTTTATGATGGCTTTTGTTTTAAAAAGAAGAGTCTATCAATAGTTACTGCATAAATTTTACGCATACAGGGTGAACTAAATTTAACAACGGACACAAGCATACGTAATAGATCTTGAAAATAAATAAGGTTTTCGTTTTCAAGATACAGCGAGAGTGACAAAGAACAACAAAAAAATTGTTTTTTATGTCTTGAAAACTACAAAGTAATGAAAAATGTCTCTTGTTTTTCCATATTTATTATAGTTTCAAGACAACTTAGATTTTTTTTATTTTACAAGTACAATTTCTGATTTGAAATGTTTTGAGATAGTTTTGAATTTTTAATCACATAATCCGATGTTAATTCTCATTCACCCTATAGGTAATATGAATTTTCACAACGTAAAAATATTTGTAAGTAGCAAAAGGTTCCTAATTTTGCAAAAATTATGCTTAAAATACTCCAAAATGGCTATACTAAAAAATAAGCTATTTTAACACAGCCCAAAAATATTTATAACAGAAACTCTCAAATTCTAAATGTTTCTAGACTTCCAAAAACATCAGGATGCGGAAGATACCGACAAATTAAAACAGGTGCCCGACTTGCTAACTCCAACGGAAACAACGCTCGATCAACTTAGTTTTGACAATATTTATGGAGACTTTTCGTATACTCCAACAGACAATTTACTCACTCCAAACTACCTGAACCAAAGCACAACGGAAAGCAATGTAAATATGCCATTAGAAGACCAGTCCAAAGCAAAATTTGCTGCCGTAATAGAAGAACACTTCGAGATGGCTAACGGGTTGAAAAACTATGCAACCGTCAGTACTGAAAATATACCCATTCAACTATCTTACAATATTGGCACCGAAAATATAGAAAACGGCAAAGACGGGGAAACCCTCATCAACAATACGCATGTAGAATTGGAGGAGAACTCTATTATAACAGAATTTGAAAATGCTGGTATTAATTTGTACGACATAAATTTGAATAACGATACGGGAAATAGTGAAAATACTTTCAGTATGTTTAATTCGGTTTTTCAACCGGATGACGGCGTCAAGGTAGATGCTTCTAAAGTCAAAATTATAAGTGTCAAAAACATACCAAACCAAAGCCCTAGTGAGAATAATCGGGTCATCGACAGCTCAGTGAATTTGAAGAATCAGATATACACTCCGGAAGCTCTACAGATGTCCCTGGCCTGTGATGAAGAGATGTCGTCTGCCTGGGTGGATGTAGTAAACTATGCAAACACCACAAGTCAAGCCAATATTTTCCAGGAGAACCTTAACGAGAACCCTTTGACGGCCCTACCCACGGCCATTCAGACATACCTCAATTTGCCTCCCGTACAAAGCAATGTGCCTATATCGAAATCCACCGATCTCTTAGCTAATACCGACTTACTCGATACCTCCACAAACCTGTTAGATAGTGCGGGCGACAACATCATCAAGACAGGGAATACCAACGCGAATCTGATAAAAAATCTGACGGCGGAGGCTAATATATGCGCCTGTACGGACTGCAAATGTGACGCCATCAACAACTGTCAAAGTTGCACCGGACCCGAGGAAAATTACCAAAGTTGTGGTACGAACAAACAAGCTAGCACCAAAAATTTAGCCGGCAGAGGCAATCCCGAAAATTTCGCACCTGCTTCCGCACAGTCTACGTGCTGCTCTTCTAAACCAAGGAATAACTTCATCGGTAATCAAAACGGTTGTGCCAAAGCCGCACCTAGCCAAAATTTCGCTTCTGCATCAAATTGCTCCTCCTCTAAGCCAGTGAACGGTTTCATTACCAACCAGAGTGGTTGCGGTTGTAGTCGTAGTGGCAACGCTACGACCAGCCAGAATTTTTCGCTCGGCTCGCAAATGTCTCGGTGTTCCGGTGGCAAATCTGTTCCGAATGCAGTTTTTACGCAAAAATCTGGCTGTTGCGGCGCTTCCAATCAAAACGTCGACTCCGGCTCAACCTCAAGTGGTTTAGGTGTCAATGCAACGTGTCCCGGTACTGAGACTGTAATAAATATGATCAAGTCCAGCAATACATCGTGTGCGGAAAAGGGTGACGATTGCTGTGTGGTGGTGTGCTTGAAAACCATGGACCAATTGAGGCAAATGCTCAACTTGACCGGAGGAGGTAACAGTTTTCAGAATTTTAATTTAGGCTGCGTCAAGCGGGATTTCTGTGAGACTCCCAAGTAGATGGCGCTGTTCGCCTTCAGATTATAAGTGCAATATTGTGTAGATTTGTGGCCTTTATTCACTCGGCAGGGTATTAAGTAATGTAACAAAGTAAGTGTTATAACTGTTTGTCGCAATGGGATTATCTCATATAAACGTTGGGTGTAAGCTTATCCGGAGCATACAGTGTGTCCCCGGATGGGGTACCGCACTCTTGTAAACTTTTTTGTTGTTGATTTTTCGAGAAAAAGTTATTCTTGATAAAAAGTTCTGCTTATCTTGGGAAGCCATGGGCAGTAATCAAATATGTAATAAAACATACAGGGTGTCCAAAAAATTTCAAAATGTGGAATTTTCCTTAAGCGAAGTGCCTTTAATTTTTGTTTTCTTTAAAAACTATTTAACAAAGTTGTTCGAGAACTCGAGAAATGCTTAGATACGGGGTTTAGTAAAAAAGGAAGAATACATTTTTCGAAAAAGAAGACGTAATTTTTAACTATCTTCCTTAAAGCAGACAGAAATTGTAAAAAATAAGTAAATTTTTATTTTAAATTTAATATAATATAAAACTAGCTTGATAGAACAATTTCCGGGTTGGCTGCCATGTTGTCGGTTTAGATTTCTTGACAATTCGAGAGACATATCGCTCTCTACCTCAGAAGTAACTTTGAAAGTTTTCGAGTTTTTTAAAAGAGTGATATGTCTCTTGAAACATCAAGAAACCTCCACCGACAACGTGGCAACCAGCCCACTATTTGTTCTACCATCAACAACTGCCACGGTAGCTTGCAAACCAAATAATAGTAGCTTTCTAATAAAAAAAAATAGAAATAACAAAATAGAACTTGGAACTAACACCAATAACGAAGCAAGTCCTATTCAACTAGTAAACCTCCAAGTAATACACATTTTTCTAATCTTTTTTTTTAATTCTTTGTACACAAACAAGATCATTTCTTCGTTTATGGTAGCAACAGATTCCTGAATTTTTTGCTAAAGTAAATCAATGTTATTGTCAAAATTGTTTGAATACACTTTTTGCTGTAGGTATCAGGGCTGGCGCCAGGGTATTTGCACCTGAAGCAAATATTTGCTTGCCGCCCATTGGAACAAATAACAAATTTATTAATAAAAAGTTATAAAAAATAAAAACAATATTTCAATAGGCAAAAATAAATAAAAAATATTTTAGCAAAAAAACAAACAGAAATTATAAGAAACAGAAAATAAAACCAAAAATAAAAATATTCAATAAAAACAAAAAAGAAACTAAATAATGTCAGAACGAGATCTTTACACATATCACATATCTACTTTTCTACATTTTTTCATTAACAAAGTTTCAATAATATCAGCGTACACAAAATTATTTGTTATATCTTTCTCGATAGCAAGATTGGCTAAGTCTGTTAACCATTCCTTCGCCATGGTTGATCGTAAATAATTTTTTATAATTTTTAATTTTGAAAATGAACGTTCTCCACTGGCCAGAGACACAGCAATGGTTAAAATCCTTAAAGATACTACGATGTTAGGGAAATTTTCGCGCAACTCGTTGATTTCTAAATAATTAATAAAAGCACAAAGCACGCATTCGGGGCCAAAAATTGTTTTTTCAGATTAGTTAAAAGTTAATAATCAAGTCTTAAAATGCCGCCCTTAAAAAATACGGCATGAAACATCTGCTTCGCTGTTTCACCCCTTCCGCCGGCCCTACTAGGTATCCCCATAAGAAATAATCTAATGGAGGCAAGTCGGGTGCTGGTGCGGACCAAGGTATTGGTTCATAGCATCCGATTCACTTGTTCGGGAAGTGAATGTCAAGCCAGTTTCTCACTAAAAGTGTGGAATGTGTAGGGCATCCGTCTTGTTGAAATATTAGTTTTCTTCTGAACTCTGAAATTTTCGTTATCTAGTTCTGCCAAAACAAAATTATTGAATTTCCAAATACGAATTTTGATTAAGATTTTCTTCCAAAGAGTAAGGACCAATTATTTTATGATACATTATGCCACACCATACATTTACTTTCAAATTTTTTAACTATTATTAATCGAAAATTTGGATTATCTTTAGCCCAGTATCTACAATTTTGAGAGGAAACCACGCCATTAGTTGTGAATGCTGATCCGTCAGTAAATAAAATATTGTGATGAAAGAATCTGTTTTCAATCAGTTTCTCGCCCATTGTTATACAAAGGTCCAAACGACAACCATCATCTCCATCAAACGATTTATGATTAAACACTGGTTTGAATGGATAGATTTTGTTGTATACTAAAATTAATTGAGTACGACATCTGCTAATATCTATGTTTTCTGACTTTTTCCAGAGTGACATCTTTGGATTGTCTTGTAGAGTCCATAACTACAACAGTAGCAGCATCGATATATTTTTTTATCTTTTTAATATTATTTACATCACCAGTGGTATCAAATTTTATAATTATATAGCTTGTGAACTGCTCCACGAGTTACAGTTACATTTGGATACTTTTCACTAAAAATTTGTGTTGCATATCGATATGGAACATTACCGATTCCATTACAACTCACAAGACAAATTTGTTGCTATTAATAAAAATTATTTGGTGACTATACAGGGTGTTTGGTAAGTCGATGCATTCCTTGCAGGATGTTATAGTATAAGATATATTTCATTAATATACCATATTCCGAAAATGCTTAGTTTCCGATCTACAGGGTGTGAAAGTTTTAATAAAAAATGCAAATTTAAAAATATTGCGGAAACCCCTCAGGATATTTTAATGAAATTTTACAGGATTTGACAGTTAACAACAATACATGTTTTACAATAAAAATATTGTTTTTAGTTTCATTTGTGACGTGCGCACAGGCACGTCTTTGGATATTTTTAAAGAAAAATATACGCCACCGATTTTTCTTAAAATAAAAATTATTTTTGAATGCCTTGCTGTTCAATTTGGAAGAGAAAAGGTATCTTGACTGATTTTCTTATGAGGCACCGTTTTCGAGTAAAAAAAAATAAAATCGATTTATTGCATGGCATAATCCGGTTTCAATCATTTGAAAAATAGCAGAAATTATGCACTCAGTTTTTTTGTACCAATTTTATTACAAAAAATAATTATTACTCCTCACAGTTAACAGCATCAGTCTAAAAAAATTTATCAGTTTTTAGATTCACTATTAACTATCTTAAACAGAAATTAGCAGGTTGGCTGTGCACTCGTTTTTGTTATTGTTTGACAAAATTAATAATAGCTGTCACTTTATTAATAATGTGTTGTAATAAAATTGGTAGGTACAAAAAAAAAGTGCATAATTTCTGTTATTTTTCAAATTATTGAAACCGGATTACGTCATGCAATAAATCGATTTAAATTTTTTTACTCGAAAATGGTGCGTCATAAGAAAAACAGACTAGAAACCTTTTCTCTTCCAAATTGAACAAGAAATTCAAAAATAATTTTTATTTTAAGAAAAATCAGTGGCGTATCATTTTTTTCTTTAAAAATATCCAGTGCGCACGCCACTAGTGAAACTGAAAACAATATTTTTATTGTGAAATGTGTATTGTTGTTAACTGTCAAAGCCTGCAAAATTTCATTAAAATATTCTGAGCGATTTCCGCAATATTTCTAAATTTGCATTTTTTTATTAAAACTTTAACACCCTGTAGATTGGAAACTAATTGTTTTCGGAATATGGTATATTAAGGAAATATATCACAAATCACTTGTACTATAACCCCCTGCAAGTAATGCATCGACTTACCAAATGCTCTGATGTATATTGACTTTCCGACTATCCCCCGTATTTAAGCATTCCTTGAGTTCTCGAACAACTTTGTTAAATACATTTTTAACGAAAACAACTTTGCTTAGCTCAAATTTCACATTTTGAAATTTTTTGGACGCCTTGTATGTTTTATTACACATTTGATTACTGCCCATGGCTTCCCAGGATAAGCAAAGTTCTTATCAACCCCCATCACGCACTGTATGTTAAAGAAATTTGAAAATTTGTATATCTGCTCAAATCCTCTGTCACAGTTTTTAACATTCTACAATTCTTCTATAAATTATATTTTTTTTGAGATGAGATAAGATTTACCCCGACTTAAAAATGTTTTTTTTTTAAGATATTTATTTGGACTCTATATTTTTATAAAATATATTTATAGGTGTAGGTGTATATACAGACTATTTTTGAAAGGAAAAATGCTATATAATTTAATTTTCAGTAAACGATCAACAAAATGAAGAAATATAATTGAATTTTTGAATTTATTTCGCAGAATATTTCTAATTTTTATATCCAAATTTTTTTTATTGATTATATTAATTAAATAATATTTTATATAGTATCGTTATACATACTTATAATGTTTCATTAAACTTAAGGAAATAGTAGAGAAAATTTGTTGTTTCAACTATTTTCTATACACTTTTATGTTACCGTAATACATATAATAATCAAGTCGTGTCCAAATCAGTTATTCTCAACTGAGCTCTTCGTAAATCATTAATTCCTTAGAGATAGTCCTCGAGATAGTCCCATATGCAGTAGATCAGTAGATATTACTTAAAAGTTTTTAAGGTGATTAACATATTTTCGTATTTTTGTGCCAAATGTTTTAGCTTGTAGATAACTGATTTTTTTATATAACAAAACGGTATAGGATAGTTGCGTGTGTGCTGTGCCTGATTTCGAGGATGAAATCTTTTTATTCTTATGTGATTGATGAATATTAGTCATTCGGACAGACAATACAATTCAAAATAAACCAGCCATGTTGATCATAGTTGATTCTGATCATGAATTTGTTTAGTGATAAATTTACTAATTACTGATAATTTGTTTGGTAAAATTACTGATATGGTTGTTCCTGACATTGTAAACATACTGATGCTACAAATTACAAATAAGAGGACTCTATAGCAAATAGACAACCAGCAATACATTTTTATAAATTTTATTACACAGTTTGTGCAAATATGAATTAATGTACAAATAACAAACTTTCCCCCATTTGAACGCAGATTTTCTATGAAATGGACTTACTTTGGAAGTCAAATTACTTTTTGATGCAAAGAAATTTGTAATTTACAATGTCGCTTGTTCAAAAACGGCAAACTGCGCAATAAAATCTATAAAAATGTATTGCTGGTCGCCTATTTGCTATAGAGCCCTCATAAGTACAAAACTTCATAAATTTCACGTACCGGTACGATGGGTTACAGTTTTGATTTTTTTCTGGCCCTCAAAATAATCACTAGTCACTGTAATGATTAATGTAATGATTCTTTACTATGTATCTATATACAGGGTGGGCCATTAGTGTGATAGAGTAAAATAACTCCCTTGTTACTCATAATACAGAAAAAAAGTTTATATACAAGTGATACAGAATCAAGAAACCTAAACTACAAAATTAATTTTATACATACAGGGTGAAAAGTAAAAACGGGACACGCCAAATATTACATTTTTTAAATGGAACACCCTGTATATTTTTAAACATATGGATTTCCTAGAAAATTCTATATATGGCAATGTAAACAGTTTATCATTTTAGCGCGGGGTTGCCAAGTTGTCGAAAATTCTTCGAATTTTGGAAAAAACATGACCCCGAAGAAGTTGTATTAACTTTCAGCTACTAACACTTGGAACAAAATAATTCAACAGAGTTATAGGCAAATGTTAGACAAAGGCTCCTATTTGGCTAATATCGATATTTGATACAGGGCATTTTTTTTTATAATTTGTAGAACGTTTAAACTTGATTTTCTAAAATTTTTCAAATGGAACACCCTGTATTTTATTGTTCTATTTTATTCACATATCGGTCTACTCCAACTTTTGTTAAGCATATCTAAAATTGTTAGTTTTTAATATATAGCAACATTTATGAAAAAACGAAATTTTTATTATTTTATAGAATACCACAAATAAATATTAACTAATAAAATTAACTCAAAATGGAATGATAAATTATGAACTTACAAGTTGACACAATGTGACAGTTTTTTCTAAAGCCATTTCCTGCGACCGAAAATAGTAAAAATTAGGTTTTTTGTAGATATGTTGCTATATCTTAAAAACTAACAACTTTAGGTGTAGAACATACTTAATAAAAGTTGAAGTGAACTGATATATAAATAAAATAGAACAATAATTTTTCCAAAATTCGAAGAATTTTCTACATAACTTGGCAACTCTGCACTAAAATGGTAAACTGTTTATATTGCCATATATAGAATTTTTTCAGAAATCCCTATGTTTAAAAATATACAGGGTGTTCCATTAAAAAAATGTAATATTTCGCATGTCCCGTTTTTACATTAACTTTGTCCTTTAGGTATTTTGATTCTCTACAACTTTTATATAAACTTTTTTATGTATTATGAATAACAAGGGAGTTATTCTATTTTCTCACACTAATGGCCCACCTTGTATGTATATACTATAAAATTGCAATAAACTACATGAAAATCACTACTTTTACAAGGGCGTCGACAGCCAATGGACTAGGAAGGGGCAAGATAAGAGAGGATGGGGGAAATATAAATTATAGGTAGAAATAGGTACAGTGAGTTAATTTTTTTTAGAAATATTTTTGATAAAACTTTTTTAATACAAGAAAAACATAAAAAAATATAAATAATAAAAAAATTAAGAAATTTGGCGAAAATTAGGTTAATTTTCTCGGATTTTTTGAAAATTTTTCTACCACTTTATTAAAAAAATCATGGTTTTTAAAAATATTTTTTTTGTGTATACTTATCACTGCTAGGCCATTAATAAAGTAAATAGAGTCGTGTATTAATTTTCAAAATTAAAGAGTAAGTAAATAAAATATTTTATTAAAAATTTCCAATCTGATATTTTCTTAGCTTAAGAAAATGTTTGTACTTTTTTCGAATTTCTAAGGGGGGCAGCTGTCCCTCCTGCCCCTCTTGGCGACACCCTTGCTGTTTTGTAATTAAACACAAATTTTAACAATAAAACACGTAAAGTTTCTCTCGGGAGGCTAACTAAATACTGATTGTCTGTCTGGTTTTGCTGATCGTTTAATTTAATAATAACCTTAAAAAAACGGTTATGTTATTAAGTACACTTATTTTTCACATGCATTTTTTGTTAGCAACATTTTCAACCTGTCGATCACATGAGATGAAAGATGAAACGCTATTAGTTGAATTTAAACTTATTACTGTCCTTTTTATGCTGATAAAGAGAGAGTGTTTAGTTTTTAATTATTTTAGGATTCTTAGAAGTTTTTCTCGTTTTTTCAAATCATATCCACATCACATAAATTCCACAAAATTCGTCTAGTTTCCGTATGTGAAATTCTGACGAAATCTTAAATATCCCTAATTTTAGTTGCAATTTTGCTTGTTTCCCCGAGTGATAAGCATATTTTAATTTTAAGCCTCCCATACACCTGCAAACAAATTGCGCAACTGAGGCTGTTGTGCAAACAATTGTATAGTGTATGGTGTTGTTTAAGGTGCTTTGCAACCAGTTTCAGAAATTCAAAAGTGTTTAAAATTAATTTGAAACTGTCGTATGGTGTACGGGCCTACTCGCGACATATTGTGCAATCACTTCAGTTGTTTTCAAGCGTGATAACTGGTTCATTTTTTATAAATAATGTTACAATTTTTAGTAATTCATCAAAAGTTAAGAGGTCCATTCGCAAATAATTTTTATTGTGAAGTTATTTGAGGAAATTTGCGTGGCTAAAAACAGATCTTTTCTTTAATCACTCTTTCATTCAGACCCTTTGCTTCCTTTTTATTTTTTAACACCAACATTCGACCCAATAGAAATTATATAGGCTGCGTCGCGAGACCTCATGTTACCATTAAAACAAGACAAAAGCAACTGGAGTTTGCGCAAAAAAATGCGTATAGTGTATGGGGGACCTTGTTTGCACAACAGCCTGTTGTACAACGTTACGTTTGCACAGTTTTATTCGTAGGTGTATGAGGGGCTTTACTGCTGCCTGAATAAGTATTTCTCTGTAAGTATACAAGTACAATGTAGACCAGCGGCGGCGAGTTAAAAGGTTTCTAATTTAAAAAAAATAATAAAAAGGAAATAATTTATCAACTTTTAACGAAGCCCATAAGTATTTAAAAATAAACGTTTTCATAGTTTACTCAGAAAAGTGTCAGTTAACGAGGGCTGATGATGTGATTATAAGAATAATAATAATATCTACAGATATTTAGATATAAACTGTGCATGTATAGCCATTACAACAAAACAAAATAATTAAGTTTATTTTGGAATCATTATGTGATGTAACTACCTACAAACTAGTAAAAGTCCAGGTAATTTGATATTTATAATTTTATTGACATACAGTGAGTGGCAAAAGTAGAGTAGGTATCCTATATACAGGGTGAAATGTGCCTGTAATATTTTAATATTATACCTTTATCACGTTTGATTAAAATACTCATGGGCGGAGCTAGGATTTTTGCTTGGGGTGGGCCCAGGGCAACAAGCTCACGCAATTATGCAGCGAAACTTACCGATGTAAAATGTCAAAATCTAAACATTCTTTCGTTTGATTTAAAAAAAAGGTCACGCAGACAGCGTCTTACCGAAATAAGAAAGATAACATTATAGGAACTTTTTTTTCTAGGGTGTGTACCAGGCCTTCTGGAGTGGGCCGTGCCCCCCTAGCTACGCCCATGAAAATACTTACCTTTCACTGTAGGCAGTGACTATAACAAGAATTCTTGTTATAGTCACTGCTGTAGGTATATAGGTAAATAAATGTATATAGTTTAAGCATTATGATTACTTAAAATTCAATGCCTAATTATATTTTATGTACTGATGCAGATTGTACTAGTCACTTTTTTGTTAATTTTCAAATTATTATTCAGAAACAGATGTTGATTGTTATGTTTTATTTAGGTTTATTTACAAATATTATTTATAAATAAATATACTTGCACAAAAACGTGGCTTTTTGTTCTTGTCCTAGCTACGTATTAACTCAGGGTTGACATTTAATCACCTTTGATCGAAAAAAAATTGTTTTCCAGTGGCGTAGGAGGACGAAAGACTTAAGGTTTTGCCGCTAAAAGAAGAATATTTTTGTCTTTAGAAGGTAGGTACTCTCTAACTTTAGTTATTATTTTTAATAGTTTATTTGTGTAATTGTTTATTATATTCAAAGGGGGAAATAGGTACATCTTTTTGAATATTTTCACAGCTAGAATAAGTTCATGTATAAAAAAAATAAAAACAAGCTTTTACTAACGTCATTTTATTTTCGTATTCTTCTCAGCAAACCCTTTCATTTGATATCCATATCATGGAGGTGCATAAAACTGGTCCGCCATCTTTGGGAGTCATATTTAGAATGGCGTCACTTAGCTAACCATGCATTCTCATCCAAACTAAACGTGTATGCAAAATTTGAGCTCAATCGGTTGGGGATAACTGTCTTAAAATTCAGTTGCTAGATTTGACCGAGACTAACAAGATAAGTTAAATAAAAGCTTGTAAAAATGGGGACAATCCAAAGTTGCATTTATTATAATTATTTTTAATTTAACTGTATAAGGTCATTGTAATTTTTTTAGAATATTTAATGTCACTGTTTTAATTTAACTACAGAACCTGCATAAATAATTACAAGCCATGGACCGCCGAGCTTATGCAACCAACATTACATGGCTGGTATTGTCGAACAAAAATTCCGAAATCTTGCCGTGACCAATATTACTGATTCGTTTACAACGAACATGGACAAACCGTTACTTCTATGCTTGAGATAATGCGATCGCTCATTGGTTGATGTCTTTATAATTATGGTTTTGTCATAAATATCTTAGAAATAGTATGACCGACATAGATTGAATGCTATAAAACTTAACAAAGGAGAGGTAAAGTTCAATTTGCTTTAGTTTTACGACAATCGGTCTTTGCCATTTTGTTTTTCTAAAATGATTTTCAACAAAATTACAATTATAACATTACCTAAACAAGCGAATAGCAATATTTAAAAGAACATACTGATAATAGGCCTTTTTAGTAGTGACGTCACATACGTCAAATAATAGGCAACGGTTGCTATCGCAATTTCCGTAAATGTATTAATGCCAATTGTTACAAATCTAGTGACTTTGGCAAACAGTGCCTACTTGTAACATCGCAACAAACAATCAGTTGAGAGAAGATATTATTATGTGCTAGTAATTTTATTTATTAAATAAGCGAGTTAAATAAACCACAAAGAGAAAATAGTTTATAACCATAAAAAATTTTAGCAATTAATTAATTTGAAGCTGTTCATTTTTATATCTATGTAAATAGTACACAAGGGTTAGATTCGTCTGTACAATTTCAACTATGACAATTTGTGGCGGGTTGCCTAAATATGTGACGTCACACTAAAACAGTCTATTCCATAATTAAAATTGTAGCAAGTGTACAAAGGGAGCAAGTTTGAACAGAGCTAGGAAAAGTTGCAGCAAGATTATTGACAAGTTTACAACAAACTTGCCAAATTAAAGTTTCTCGTGAAGTTGTTGGGTGGACAATATAACATACAGACTTACAATTTTACCATTTTTATTTGTAAATTGTTAACAATGAAATAGTTAAATATGTATAGGTACTGGGATACTTCTACGGTAAAAAAATGGAGTGCATTTGTAAGGAGGTTTCAACATAAAATAAGAATTAATTTCTACAAATCGTTTTTTCAATCAGAGGACCCTTGTTGCGGGGGAAATTCCAGCAGGTAAGGCACGGCATCCCTTTTATTCTCCTCCTGCGAAAACCTTTTGTAAAATAAAGGCCCAATTACTCACCTAAATCTATTATATAAAGTATTGGTGGCTCCCATTCTAAGGGCGCATGAAAGTATGCATGAGCCGGCTAAAACAATGAAGTCATGGAGTGGGGTTTTTCAATGGAACACAAGAAATAAGAGAGGATTTCAATCAAACGAGATGAACCTCATGACTTTATGCAAGAGGTGGGCAAACCGCGCACTTCCACCACTCTTTATTGACTTTGCTATCTTGCCTGCTTTTCATTCAACAGACATTAAGAATCTCTGCTAAAAATGAACTCCTTGTTCAACAGATTACAATGGCTGGGTTGAAATATACTATAATTTCGCTTTTTAATACGCGTTTTCGGTTTAATCTTTGCTAAGAGGTCATTTTCTTTTATGAATTTGTCTTTAGGAGTAAAATTAAGGGCAAAAAACAAACAATTAAGACTTTATTTATTACATTTTGAATACTGGTTATGGGACTTCATCCAGTATAACAATTTCTTCTGTAATATTTACTATCATTGTTCGTACAACTTTACATGCCAATCGGGTATTGACACATTACTGAAGTGGAGTCTGCAACTTTTCTCGAAAAATTTCAGAGAATCGCCCATAGGTATTCAATTTTTTGAGTTGGCGAAAGTTAAAAGTAACCCCATAATCTGAAACAAATAAAACGTCAGAAAGAAAATATTATATGCTATATCAGGGAGACTAGACGAGGAGGCCGAACTCATACCGGAAAATTGACAAAACTTATTGCAATTTGTTTTCAAGAATTTATTAAATTCTCCCCTCCATTATTTCGCTGCATATGGGACACTAGCGCACTCTAATTTGGTAAGATATTTATCTAGGTGGAGTTCGTTCTCCTTGTGTAGTCTCCCTGTGCTATATGTCAATAATAGTCCAGGAAATCAAGGGTTTTCCCTCCGAATTCTTTCGGATAGAACCGATTGACGTGAACCTTGGACTCTAAGTAGAAAATAGCTCAAAAAATAAAAGTTATATAGTGCCGATGAGCGCTTTTGCCCAGGGGGTGGAGGATGGTGTGAAAAATAAAATATTGAAAATAACCCCAGGAATCGATAAATAATAAAGCAATAAATTAGTCATTATTTTCTGAGTAATTGGTGATTGAAAATATACATTTTTTATTAAAAAAAGACCTTTTTCAGTACTTTTTCTCTGAATAACTCGGAAAATAGACATTCCATGAAAAAAAACATCACGAAGAAAATGAAGCTTATAGAAAAAGAAAAAGATTGAGTTGTTTTTCATTTATGTAGGTGCAATAGATGCTGAGATACGGCTGGTTGAAGATAATTTCATGTCAGAAACAAAATTGGAAGCGTTTGACGTAAAATAACTAAAAAAATTCTATTTTTCAAGAAAAATGCACCGAACAATTTTTAAAGTACTTTAAAAAATCTTTAAAATGAACTTTACTTTCAAGTCATTAGCATAAAAATTAACAGAGTTAGATTAAAATGTAACGCTTTTTCGGAGAAAAACTCAATACAAAAACTGATGAATTTTTCACGAGATTTAAAATTAAAGGTACTTAATCGTTCTACAATTTACATTTTTTATGTGCTAACAATATATTATACAAGTTTAAGTGGTTTAGAATGCATATTTTTTAAAATATTACTTTTTGATTGAAAAAAATTCCAAAAAAAAAACATATTGAAAATAACTTTAAAAATAAAAAAGATACGAAAAATATTTAAGGGTACAAAAATTTAGATTTTTTTTAAAGAATATTTTGATTTATTTTTTATTTATGTAGGATAAAAATTAACAGAGATGTCGCTGCTAGAAGTTTGCAGTTGAGGGGGGAGGTCATTTTCAAACCTTTCAACCTCAAAAATTTCAAAAATAACGCGTTAAAAAGTATTCTATTTTACTGTACCTACTTTAAGCTGTCAAAATTTTCAGTAAAATCGTTTTTGGATAATAGCTTTAAAATTAAAGAAATTATCGTTAAAAAACCAACGGTACCTTACCGCTTCAATTTTTGGAGCATATCAATATTTTGGTTATATTTGAAAATTTGAAATTATGACTGCATGAAAAAATATTAAGAAATAATAATTTTGAATATGCATAAATTAAAGTAAATCGCGAGAAAGAAAGTTATTACGAAAAAAAATTATAATTCAATAATTTAAAAGCCATTTTTTTATATTTTGTCATTGCGGGTATTTTTTAAGGGTTAAAAACAATGCGATAAATTATAAACTGTATTATAAACTGGTAAAAGAATTTAATTTATCCTGTTTGTACTATCAAATCATTTCAACTGTTAAAAACAATTTTTTTAAATATTTTGCTATTAGGGGTAGTTTTTTAAGGGTTGAAATATTGTAATAAATTATTTATAACACCATAAACTATTGAAAATATTTCTATCTATAATACCTATATGCGCTACAAAAATATTTTAAGGTCAAAGAAACTATTAATTTTATATTTTTATCAATAAAGGTAGTTTTTAAAAGTTCAAACTTTATAAAAATAACGTTAGTAGTAGTGAAATAAGCTTAATTTCGGAGGTTTTACCCAATTTTTCTCTTCATTCCCTGGACTATAATTACAGAAACATTAAATTTGGGAAAAATGACTATTATATGTGGGAAAAGTGGGAATAGAATTCAGATGGAAAAAAGTTGAAGACGTTTGGAACTCTCTTGGACTATTGCAAACGAATAAAAAATCAGTTGCATACGAAAGTACATAGTTTTTTGGCATTCAAAACTGAAGTTTTACTACTTCATTTGCATTGTCATAATTAAAAAAAAAAGTTATTTGCTCTAATTTTGTGGACTGCTGCTACACCATCAACTCATTTATAATGACAACATATGTTCTTCCATTTGTCTTTAAATTGCAGACATGTTGAACATAAATCCATAACTTGCATGTCTGTATTATTAAATATCTTTAAATTAAAAACATCTTTATAGATATGTTAAAAATGGCATATTAAGGGTACTCGTAGGAACTGCTGAAGATTTTTACTAAGCGCAACCTCCACAAAAGCGTTTTATTTACTCGGACCGAAAAAATACCGCGCGAGCTGAAATAATTTTTCTCTAACTCGCGTCTATCGAGCGAATATTGTCAAGGGGTGCGAAATACATAATGCATGAGGGGGTGTGGGTAATAACGGCGGAGAGTTGAGATGTCCACGTCCTTCGGTCAAGGCACAAGGTATAATTTTTAGCCGGGGCCTAGTGGGGCGGAAGAGAGGAAATATGTTACTATCTCGCACTGACAGCTCCAACAGTCCGTAGAAAATTCCCGGGTTCTCAGGAGAGGGATATTAATGCAAATTATTATGTTGCCAGACACTGGGCTCTGTCTGTGCCGGATTTGGCTGCCTTGAAATTGTTTTTACGTCAACGAAGAACAAAAAATTACATATTGTGGTTTATAAGTCTCAAGGGATCATTTCCAACACGATTTTATTGGAAATATTTCTGCAACTGCGCAAGGGGTTAGATATCTTTTAAGAGCGTCAAAAAAAACAAGTTTTACGTAGATATTTTGAAAAGCACAATTTTTTGCATTGGTTGTGATTTCAACCCAGGTTTTTATATTTAGCTCAATAAATTATTCAACAAAAATACAACTTGCTGTATTTGTGACACCTTTCCAAAGTTATATAAAATATAAATAAAAATTAAATGAGTAAATACAAAATATAAGTTCTATTTCTATCTGAATGCAACATTTAAGGACAAATTTAAAGATTTTAAACCCAGTTAACGTGGAGGCTGTATCTTTTCTTCAACTTTTAAGGTATATTGCATTCAAATATCGACTTAAAAGTATGTTGTATTGCGAGAAAAAATGTTTCAGTCTGTTTTTTCATATAAATAACTGGCTATTCGTGAAATTTGGACAAATTTGGATAAAGGTATGTACGTATGTATTTATTATACAAAGTATACCAAAAATGATGGGAGGTTTTATATATCAAATTAACATATACCTACTTATATGGAAACTTTGCAGAAATTTTTAAAGAATAACTTACTAGAGACGTTTGACTTATTATTTTTCATTTTAAAGTTTTCAATGAAAAACAAAATTTTAAAACTTAGTTTTGATTTACTTAACACTAAAAGAAATGTGGTGGATTTTTTTTACTCCCAGACATTGTTAGGATACTTTTTGTTTTTTCTTATGGGCAACATAAGGATCTTCGCATTTTTGTGCTGTACCTATGATATACGAATAGTTTATTATTTAGTTTTCGTTAAAATATAGTAAATTATCCAAAGAAATCTGCAGGAACAAAACACTTAATTATTACTTTAAACGAAATTTTGAGACACTGATTACATTTTTATTGATAATGTCAAACTTGATAATTAAAAATGCAATTTTTTCATAAATCCAAAACTAAATATTCTACAAATTAATTAATCAAATAGATATGATTTACCACTTCTTGCATTAGAGCCTTCAACTGAAATGCGTGGTATAGCGGTGCGTAGTTTTTATTTCTCTGCTATTTTCAGTGTAAGATTTTTAGTTAGGCAAAAACAGTTCAATAAAAATAACCCTTAACTGATTTCTTTGTCATAAAGGTCTTACTAATTTTTAAATTTGTTTTACAACAATTGGAAATATACCAATAGGGAAAAATATTAAACTATACAACAAATGAAAAACTCCAGTCAATTGCTAATAGTACATAGAACTGTCGCATGTCGGGTCGAGCCAGTCGAGTGGTCTGACGTCATAATATATGCTCTGCGGACAGTTTGAACGGAAAATCATACGGTTATAGAATAATATACAGGGTGTTTGTAAATAAGTGCGAAATATTGTAGGTGTGGTTGCCGAAATTATTTTGCAGCAACCTACTAGATAATGTATCAATAGAAATTAAAAATACTGAATTTGCAGTAAAATATGTTTTGTTTTTTCCTCAAATACGGTGCATCCTATATGAAAAAAATTGATGAGACTAATTTCATTCAGAATTGAAGAAGGAAATAAGAAAAATAAATGTTTGAGTTAAATAAATATTATTTTATCATAGAATATAATTATAATTAGCACAAGATCTTTGAAGAAAAATATTTTTTAATGGAAACAAATGCTTTGTTTAAAGTAAACATACAGCGTGTCCCGCTGTAATGTCCGGAAGAGGGAAAACGTTTTTATTTGTGGGTTTACGACAAAAAGTCACTCTTTGTAAAAACTCCTGCTTGTTCCAAAACGGTCAAAACTGTTAAAAAATATTTGTCATTTTTTATACAGGGTGTAAAGTACCGTTTTTTAATTTCCATCGCTTTTATCATTTCCAACCCTTGCTAATATCTGTTTTTATGCAATAGTTTCAAACTAAACAGAATCACAACAGACTAGTGGAATACGCCTACTGGGGAAACCACGTTAAAAAAAACGCGCTAAGTACACTACCTCATAGGTGGCGTGGAAACGTGTGAATATTATGACGATTACAACTTTTACAACTCATTGAATCGTTATATCTCAGAAACGGTGGCTCTTAGGAAAAAAAGTATTGATACATTTTTTATAGATAATTTTATGGTCTACAATATTTGTCAGAAATAATTTTATGATAAAACTTACCGTTTAGCTGAAAATCGCGAAAAACCCATTTTTTTGACTTTTGACCTCGAGTAAATTTTTTCCAAGTACCGGAACGATGAGGAATTTTAATATGTTATTTTTAATTATGTTTTAAACAATTCTACTCACTTTCAGCTTGTTGTAAATATGTACCTTTACTCTTATTTTTTGGTCTAATTTGACCGGACTATATTTTCAACAATATGGTCATTCATCCCAGTTTACAATTATGGTTAGAGAATGGTTGGACCAACATTTTAAAGATCGATGGATATGACAATTAGATCCTGTTCCATGGCTTCCTAGTAGTCCTGATCTGACAATAATGGACTTTTATTTGTGGGGCAATCTAAAACAAAAAGTTTATGATGAACCGCTTGGTAATAATGTGGACACTTTAAAAAACAGAATAAGAGAAACAATTGCTAATGTTCCTCTATACGAAATACGAAATGCCTATAGAGAATTTATTAGAAGAAGTGAAATTTGTGCAGAAATTGGAGGCAATAAATTTGAGTAAAATTTATTTTTGTAAATTTAAATTACATTATTCCTTGTTTATGTAAATTTTCATATTATTAGCAAAAAATTGACTTAATAAAAATAAAATTAAAGAAATTGATTATTGCAATAAAATGGTACATACAAATTAGCTGCCCGTATTATTAAAAAAAAAATAATAAAAAAATTGAATCCCCTGTGGATCCTAAATAACATCCCTGATAATATTTGTCGATATTGTCAAAAATAACGGTACTTTACTCTTGGCGACTAACAATATTTTTCTAAATACTGAACACCCTGTATAAAAAATAACAAATATTTTAACAGTTTTGACCGTTTTGGAACAAGCAGGAGTTTTTACAAAGAGTGACTTTTTGTCGTAAACCCACAAATAAAAAACTTTTCCCTCTTCCGGACATTACAGCGAGACACGCTGTATATTTGATTGCTTTTACAAAAAAAAAAGATTTGTATCAAGAAATGAATATTTGTTTGACCCCATCCAAACAAATTATTTATTTTCATGAAATAAATTTTTTACCGGCATGAATTTTTTTTTTCTGTCTATGCGTTATAAACTATGCATTATAAGGACTTTCTGAAGACATGTCTACATTTTTTTAGCTTTACTTTCTCCAGAACAACGCTTAGGGAAAACCATCCAATAACTACCAAAATAACAATATAAATAAGTCAACGAAATTACGAACCTAGAAATGACTGAAACTTTTATTGACACCCTCGTCCTGCTCTCTCTTGTTTTCATAAAGTTATAAAATATCTTAGGACACAGAAACAATTGAGTAGATATCCGAGAAACAACCCCGGTATGTAAATGAAATGAGCAATGGTCAGCTAAGATAGCCGACATAAAGCCTAGGGCCCCGCCGAGACCGCAAATTGAATAAGAAATTTGCGGGAATGCGTCTGTGGGGGCCGGCCACTTTTTCCTTCCTATTGTAGTTACGCCGCTGAAAAATAATTTAATAAAAGGAGAGTTATTCGAAGAAGCGCCGAAGGAGTAATATTAGCGAGTAGTGGTCAGTGTTATGCCGGTGATAAAGATGAATTTTTATGTAGCGGTTTTCCATTTTATTATACCTTTGATCGCCACAATTTCTCAGAACGATGCAATTGCAGCCATACATTTCGCATGTTTGCGATTCAGTTATTCAAATTGCAGCCGGGAACAACTCAATTCGAACGGAGAGAGAATGATATTCTGTTTATGTTTTTCTCAACTCAGCCTTTTAGGTCCAGTTACTTGCCCAGTATGCGAGAAATATAAGTATTTTAATAAGAAAACTAATTCTTTGCAGTTTATTTTATTTTTTTGCAGTTTAAGTTTTTCTTCATATGAGATCCTGCATTTCTTTTGAGACACCCTTTAGTTAGACTCTTTTGTTTGCTTGTCTTAAATTAAAACGATTCCTTTTGAATTTTCCTCACTACAGCCCTGGCTTCGACATTGTTTCTAACAACACCATTTTTGAGTCTCCGTTTTTGTTTATGTTATTCCACAAATTTCTATATACTTCAACTTAATGCCTACCTAATAAATATGTAAATGTTTACCGTAGGCAGCACGAAAATATTATTGAAGCAATCCGAACTCCCGAAAAATACGTACAACAGCGTTTCATAGAAAAACATTACCGGTAATGTAATCGTTTCTTTTTTACGAGTGTTCTCCGGTGCCTAGCATCATTTTTCAGCGGCATGGGTTTATTTTGACAAGCACGCTCAAATAATTCCAATGGCCGTAGACATTTGTTGATGTTGCCATGTTTGTGCGCGGTCGGATGGCGGTGTATGTAAACATTGGGAGATCAAAACTCGCTCAAGCGGCCTCTTATTATCTGCCTTGGTGCACCTGATTTCTCACCCTCGTCTCGTGCCCTCTGGCCATGCGTTACCAAAACATTCGCGCTGTGAACCGCCTCGAACAATCAACGTGCTGCCAAACAAGGAACTGCCTGCTTTGCCCACGAATTAGCAAGTCTTCATACATAAACATGTATCGCAAAAAATTCAATTTATTTATATCGAAAATTTTTCTTAAGAAACATACCGTATCGAATAATGTTACTTGTAATACAATGTTTTGTTTCTTTTCAGAATTATCCTGCCTGTGAAACGTATCAAGTTTATTTTTAAGAGTAATAGAGGTATAGCCAAATGAATATTTTTTTTGAAAACTACTTCTGTAGATAGAAATTGTGAAAATATACACGGAGTTCTTTAGAAAACCTATTTTCATGAAGGTATCTGGAATACGATGCTCTATTGTGTCTTTGAAAAAAAAAACGAAAAGATAAGTTCTTCAGAAATTAGGCAAACTCTCTCTTTCTATATTTTGAAATATGTAAATTGTGGTAAATTTCCTAGCTTCAATAAATTCTCTTTCGGTATTCGAAAACAAGTCAGAAATTTCGAAATATCCAAAATGCATACAAAAACCTGGAAAAACGGTGAACATCTTGAAAACTGTTAAATAAGTTCACTATCTCGAAAACTAAGACATTGGTCGAGATATCTCGAAATATATCAAAACATCTTCATCGAGACCTTTATGATGCTGAAAATCCGTAAAACAAAATGAAAGTCTTCAAAACAGCCATAAAATATACAGGGTAGCCCATCGAAAACGTACCGTAGGGCATACAGGGTAGTAAAGAACTTTTCGGCAAAATCCAAAAACAGGTCAAATTTGTTTCTGAGGGGAACAACAAAAAGCATACCAAAATCTTCAATCTCCTAAGTGGGGGTGCTATCCCCTAAATTTTTTCAAATGGGAATGGGGGTCAAGTGGGGGGTCATTAGAAAGGGCTTTTAATTCTCTATACATCGATTCTTACTTTTTGAAAAATCATTCATTATTTTAGAAAATATGCAGCTTTGAAAATACGAACAATATTTTTGACGAGAAATGCGAAAATCGATTTAATTTTACTTCAAAACTTACGGTATTAGTCAAGTAAATGCTGAAAATGTTGTCCGCCAACTTGCATACAATGATACAGGTTGTCTTCAAACCGTTGTCGAACATTCTGGAGCACTTGCGGTGTTACTTCGCGACATACATTAATGATTCGTCCTCGCAGATCTTCCAAGGTATCAGGTGGAGTGCTGTAAACTTTGCTTTTAATGTGCCCCCAGAGAAAGAAATCTAAAGGATTTAAGTCGGGTGACCGAGGGGGCCACTCAATTGCACCTCTTCGTCCTATCCAGCGTCCTGGAAACGTCTCATTTAGGTAATTGCGCACATTGAGCGAGTAATGTGGAGGAGCTCCGTCTTGCTGGAAAATCAGTTCGTGTTCATTGTAAGCAGGGTCGTCCTCTATGATATTTGTTAGAGCTGGGTCGATGACATTTTGTAGTAAATCCAAGTACATATCGCCTGTCAAATTTCCAGGAAGGAAAAAAGGACCTACAATGGAATTTCCAAAAATACCTGCCCATACATTCAACTTCTGGGGGTGTTGGGAGTGTGTCTCATGGAAAATCCTTGGATTGGTATCAGCCCAGTAACGACAATTATGGCGATTCACTAAACCATTCAAGAAGAACGTACACTCGTCCGAAAAACACACATTAAAGAGGAAATTATCGTTTATCGCTCGTTCAGTCATTATTTCGCAAAATTGCAAACGACGATCAAAATCGTCTTCATTTAGCTCTTGCACTAGCCGAATCTTATAAGGATGGAATTTGTATTTTTTTAATATTCGTTGGACACTTGTACGACTCACTCCTGTCGCAGTAGCCAATTGCATTGTACTCAGCGTACTATCCATTGCCACTTGCCCCAATACCGCTATTTCCGTAGGTTCATTTAGTACCGGATTTTCAACCTGCCTCTTTTTGTTATGAACGGAGCCAGTTTCGCGAAATTTGGCCACCAATTCGCGAACAATTTTTCCAGACGCATGTTTCTCAGGATGCCGTTGGTTGAACAGTTCGGCGACCCGATTTCCGCATTCATTGTTTTTGAAAAAAAGCTCAATAATTTCTACTCTTTCTGGAATTGAGTACACCATAATTAATCAATTTAAAAGACTCGGCAGTATTGGTACTCTTCAACTACAAGTCACAAGACAGTTATCTAGCAACTTCTTGTGGCCTATCTAAATACGAAACAAAAAGCGGACAATTTTTTGCTCACCAAAATCAGGCTAAAGAATTCGCAAATCAGAAAAAAAAACAGCGAATTCTTTTGAAGGAATTTACCAAGCTAATACCGTAAGTTTTGAAGTAAAATTAAATCGATTTTCGCATTTCTCGTCAAAAATATTGTTCGTATTTTCAAAGCTGCATATTTTCTAAAATAATGGATCGATTTTCAAAAAGTAAGAATCGATGTATAGAGAATTAAAAGCCCTTTCTAATGACCCCCCACTTGACCCCCATTCCCATTTAAAAAAATTTGGGGGATGGCACCCCCACTTAGGGGGTTGAAGATTTTGCTATGCTTTTTGCGCCAAAAGTTGTCCCCCTCAGAAGCAAACTTTACCTGTTTTTGGATTTTGCCGAAAAGTTCATTACTACCCTGTAATGCCTTGCGGTACGTTTTCGATGGGCTACCCTGTATAATAATAATTTAAGGATGTATCACCATACGTCAAAACAGCTCCACTATACACCACACTGAAGGAAACCCACTAATAAGAAAGTTTTTCTAAGATAAACTGTATTGTTGGTGCTAAAATATTACTTTCAAATAAATAACTGAATAATTTACTTATGGCTGATGTAAAAATTTTATAACAGTAGCTATAGGTATATTTTTTTTAGCGCGTAGTTATCATAGTTGATTACGCTTAGTTTAGACCGTTTTATGAAACTACCACTGCTTTGTTAAAAGTATCAGATAATATATATCGGGCCAATGATGAGGGCAAAGTCACAGATTACCTACACTAATCTGTGGCGAAGTAACGTGTCTTATTCTTCCAGATTTCAGCAAAGCTTTTGACACTCTTAACCATAATTTACTATGTTCAAAGGATAAATATTAGTAAAAGGTCAATGGCTAAATGTCAATGATTCTAGTCTTCAAAGCTTTTGAGGTTTTTGAAATATTTGCATATTTTTTCGGAATATTTTCAAATATTTTCAAGTTTCTGGATATACCTCAAAGTATTTTGATGTATTTGAGGTAATTTAGTTATAATTGTAGTGTAAAATTCTTCGAGCAAATTTGATTTATTTTGAATTGCTTTTAGTTTACTAGCTAGATCATTTCGGTATATAATACTTGTAAAGTTATTTTGATGCAATCTCCCGTTTTTGATATGTATTTTAAAGACGTCTGAAATACTTTAATAAAATTCACAAGATTTGAAGAGCTTTATAAATTTTAAAGCTATTTTGACATATTTCGTTGTATTCTAAAATCACTTCTAAAATTTTAAATATTTCAAGGATTTGTTATTGCAGTTACATTGTCTGACATAATTGTGGTATGTTCATGTTACATTGTCAGGATTGATTTTTATTCGAAAGTTGGTAATACAGCGACCTGTGACGATTTCTTGTCAAATTTTCTGGAATATGCGAGTCTTAAAAATTAAAGGCACAATTTTATTATAAAAATAGAAGTGAATATAGAATATTTTCTGAAAATAAGTCGGAATTACTGAATGTGGTGTTGCTAATAGATAACTGTGAGTTTTCAGAATTTGCAAGCAATTCTAATTATCCTTATTCAAAACTTGGAGTTACTGTAAAAAATTGAATCGGTAGGTATTTATTTTTACAATATTCAGAGATTGCTGGCGGTGAATTGCCATGGAAATTTCTACCAGACTTCGTGTGTAATTGTTGTGGACAACTCCTGTTGCCGCTGGCGGATATCGTTTCCTCTGTATATTTTTACAATTCCGGGCGACTAACTACGACACGTGTCGATTCTCAGAGAGCTAAATCAATAGCTCGTTGAAATGTTTATATACAGGGTGACATTTACGTAATGAAACATATAATGTATTGTAGTTTAAAAAAATAATCTGTTTTCGGGAAATTTCAATATATTTTTTTAGTATCCTTAGTTGGTTGTTATGAGTTATTATCAGTAAATGCAATGTGGAAAAATAAATACTCATATGAGAAGTGTACAACAAATAACCCAGGGAAAATTTTAGCTTGAAATGGAAGTTAAAACAAAGGATTTAAATGGTAGACAAATTAACTTTTATAATACCTAGGTGTGATAATAATAATAATAATAAAAAAATATGTTTACTTGAACCGTTAGTGCTGATTCCAATCAAAATGATTAATATTTGCCGATTGGAAAGTTGAGCGAAAATTTGAAATGCGCTCGGAACCTGGAATACTACATTAAATTCACATTTAAACTCTAAATACTTAAACTGACATAGGATTCATACCCTAAAATTCATATTTTGCGTCATATTTAGGTATAATGAAAGACTAACTAAATAGCTATAGGGAGTGGCTTCTTAAAACAGAATATGTTAGATGTTACAGCTTCCCGTACGGGTAGTAATGATAGGACCCTAATAATCACATTTTCCGTAACATATACGTTTCTCATATTTCTCCCTGAGTGACTATAAAAAATTAACGAGACGGTAGCACTTAGCCGATGTTGCCGCGGGGCATTTAATAGTTTTTATTCTATTTTCCGGGCACGATAGTAAACAGTGCAGTAACCAGTGTTTATGCAAAATAAAGCTGAATTATTTCCATTGCGGATTCGCCTCTACATCCTCCTTGCAACACTATCTTCACATTTAATTTAAACGAGCAGTTTTCAGGCAATAAAAATGCACGCCTTCTGGCCTCGTGAAAAACCGTCTTTTTATTTATTACCCGCCCTACTCCCTGTCCGGAAGAGAGTGGAGCGGCTTCAGAGACCGCTCTTTCAAGCTGTAGGTTCGTTTTCGCTTCTGTTGTAGAGGCTTGTTGGAAATGGTGGTGCGGTCTTTCCGGAAAGATAAGTTTTTCTTTCTACCGAGAAATTTGTTACAATCCGCGAAACATTTATACACATTAACATCGCTGGTTATTTATGCTGTCTGGCCCCTTTTAGCTTGGGGATTTTGTTTATTGCCGTATTTACTCTTTCAGATTAAAGAGGAAAAGTTGCAGATGCCGGCAGAATGGATGGTCTTCTGGGGCAGGGTAAGGATCGGTCTGAAGTAGTTGGGGATGTCGATTATATTCCCATTAAAAATAATTAAAAAATAATTAGACAAATATACATTTTTAACGTACCTACTTCACGAATAAAGTAAAACGGATAAAATACATTTATTTATGATCACAACAAAAGCGACAGTTTTTTTACATAATTTCCATTGTAAAAAATCCAATCTGTAGAACAATTACAAAACTGCAATTGTTGGACGAAATACTTTTATACAGTTCAATTGAGTTCCCAAAAAATCTAGTTCCACTTATTTATTTATTACCAACCTAAATTTAATACAACTATTTTGTATCACATATAACCAAAAAGATAGTTATCTCATACTCTTTCTTCTGAAAACATAAATATTTCTCAAGATGCGGTTTCAAATTATGAATAAGAAATGTTGTGGCAACAAGTCGTTTATTACATTTTTATCGAAATTTTACATACAAATTACTAGATTACTATGTAGTTACTGCTAACTTAAGAAAGTATGGTTAACTAAACGATGAAGAAAAAATAAAAATTAAACGTTAATCAAATGTATACAGGGTGTATCTAAATAACACCGAAAAAATGTAAGGTGCGGTTTCCCTGATGAAAATTAATGTGGTGTTTGGTATGAAATTTTTTGAAAAAACTCTCCCCTGAAAAGTTACGCCCCTCCAAAAATTAAAAAAAAAATAGTTTTTCTTTTTACCTTCCATGTACAGAGTGATTCACTATATTTTGACCTTTGTTAATTTAAATAGAACACTGTATATTTTTTCATATTTGAATAGAACGTTCCCTATCGAGCATAGTCATATAGGGTTTGTTGGGTCCATTCAACAGTAAGCGGGATACTATTAAAAAAACGAAAAGAAGGTTTTTTTATTGAGAAAATTAGACATCTTCTAATTTTAGACCTTTCAGGCATTTCGCATTTCTGCCCTTTTTTTTCAATTACGTAAGAATTTACAGATCTAGATATTTTGACATATCGGACATTGATACGATCTAAAATGTGTATAGGTATTTTAACTAAATCTCACTAATAAGGCGAGGCCTAATTACTTATGGACAATAATTATATGGTAGGTTGTGACAATGACAGGTAATAATATCATTATAACATTGTTATTGATTGACAGTTTGTATTATTATTTAATTAAAATGGGTTACACAGAAGTAGAAAATTGAAATACTATTAGAAATTAAAATAGAATATGGAGAAGAACTTATTTTAATTCCTATAATTCCTATAATATTTAAATTTTCTACATTGTCATGACATTACCTGTCATTGTTACGGCCATAGAACATTGTCCATGAGTAATTAGGCCTCTCACGGACTAATTATTGTTATTTAGTCAAAATACCTATACGAATTTTGGACCATATTAATGTCCGATAAGTTAAAAAAATATTGCAACTAAATCTGTAAATCGATAAAGATATACCTTACTTTCTTAATAAAAAATATTTTCTTTTTTTAATAGTATCTCGCTTATTGTTAGAGATGGACCTAAGAAACCCTATATGACTATGCTCGACAGGGAACGTTCTATCCATATATGTAAAAATATACAGTGTTCCATTTAAATTAACAAAGTTAACATCCGCGGCCATTTGTTTAGACTCCATTTGTTTGTTTTTCTACCATCATTTTCGGAAATAAATAAAAAATCGTGCGACTTTTGTATTTCACATTTTTTTATAACTAAGAACATAAAAGTTAATGGGGGGATCAAAATATAGTGAATCACCCTGTACATCAAGCTAAAGAAATCAAACTTGGTGAACCTTATCTGTCAAAAAAACTACACTTTTAGGAATTTTTTCAAGCCTGGAGTATTTTTGTAAGGGATTGAAATAATCAACCCCTATGACATTTTTTCTCATATTTTTTTTTCGATAAAATTCTTTCCTTTTAAAAAATATGTCTAAAAAGCTCCATTCATTTACTAACTTTTTGTTTGCTTCATGTTTTTTCGAAAAGTTAAGGATTTATGAGAAAAAAATAAACTCATATTTTTAAAAATGCAATACCTACATTTATTTTTCTTATAAATCCTTAATTTTTCAAAAAAACTTGAAAAGGTCAAAAAGTTAGTAAATGAATGGGGCTTTTTAGACATATTTTTAAAAAGGAAAAAATTTGATCGAAAAAAAATTATAAGAAAAAATGTCATAGGGGTTAATTATTTCAACCCTTTACAAAAATACTTCAGGGTTGAAAAAATTTCAAAACGTAATTTTTTTCACAGATAATGTTCACGAAGTTTGGTATCTTTAGCTTGATATACGTGGAAGATAAAACAAACAAACAATTTCTTTTTGAAATTTTTGGAGGGGCGTAACTTTTTAGGAAAGTTTTTTCAAAAAATTTATACGAACGACCCCTATTAATTTTCACCAGAGAAACGCCCCTTACATTTTTTCGGTGTTATTAGACACGCCCTGTATATTACAATTTATTTGATGTGGTACAACTTTTAGAAGTTGTGATAAATACTAAACGTTAAAAAAATTTTCGTTCGAGGAAAAAAAGACATTTTAACCAACTATTACTCGCGTTCCTTTCCGAATAGACCGATATCTACGCCTCATTTGAATTTTTTCATATTAGAGATTGCTTCCGCAGGCATTCCCGACCGCTTTATCAGATTAAGCGTGGAGAGAGAATTAGCGATAACAAATGAAGAAACAAGCTTTTATGGCAGTAAATAATTGGGGTTCGCGGGACCGTTTGACGAGGGGGACCGCCGGGATTCGTTATATTAAGATAAATGATACAAATAGATCGCGTTATTTTGGCGAAGCCATGTCATCGTACCTAAATCATGCCCTTGGAGACACTCGGTGACATAAAAGTTTGGGGTCGACGAGCGAGTCCGTTTCGCCATGGAGAAACCCATAAATTTCTCCAGAGTGTTATACTGGGCGATAGGGTCCACTGGATTTTCTAGTCTGTGATGTTTGCCTCTACAGAGATTGTTAATATCTGAACAATTCCGTTTTTGGTCGATCCCCATTAACCTTTTTTAGGTACAGTAACGATAAGTAGTTAATTATAAAGACTGCGAAGACAAGACGAATATGATGATAATGTTAATGATGTAGGTGATGATAATGATGAAGATGGTGAAGATGATGATAATTGTGATGATGACAACAACGATGTTGACAACTATGCACACAATGAGGAAGATGCCAATAACGAACAAAGATTATCACAAGAATCAATAGTTTATATCAGTTTTCTGGATTCTTTTTTCAATGATACAATTGAATTCTTTAATACAGTAGAAGTTTCGTTGTGGCTCAAGCTCAAAAGAATATAATTTTAGTAAAATATAATAAAAGGTCTTTTAGACATATGCAGTGACAATGATGAAAGGTGTAGCTAATTAAATATAAAAACTGTGATGAGGACATAACGATAACAATGGTATGAAGGTTATTGTGATGATAATAATGATGACGATAATCACAACAACGATGACAATACAACAACGACCAGGACAATGGTGATAAAACAACTATGCATACAATTATGATGAAGATGACGATCACGAACAAAGCTAACTAAACGTTTATGAGCAACATTGTATATGACATTTCCCCATTAGTTTTCGTCGTAGAATCCAGTGGTAAAGTTTGGCAGATTCTTTAACGAAAACCCTGTATAATTTATTCTATAGAATAAAAGTTTCATCTACAGGGTGAGTCAGTTTTTTGTAGTAGGATTTTAACAGTTGATAGAAAATCATTTTTTAATAAGAAAAGTTCCTATAAACGTAGGTCTTAGAACGCTTCGTTTGTGAGATATAGGGTGTTGAAAACAATTTTTTTTTTAAGAATTTTTCTTAATATCTCTAAAAGACCAACATATATTGAACTGAAATTTGGTATTCATAACACATTAGTTATGGTGAATAAAACAAAGATATCTGTTATCTATTTCACACACCAGTGACGTGCCTGAGGTGGGTTACTGCCCCCTTTAAAAAAATAATTCGTACGCCCGTGAATTTTTCTGGAAAATAACATCATTTCTAAATTTTTTAATCANTAAAATATTTTTATTATAATCGATTTTTAAATGTACTTAATCAATCATAAAAAAAATTGCTGCCCTGCATAGGTATAAATAATCACACTAATTTTTTTTTACTTATTTTACTTGTATAAAATAATATATAAAAATGAGAAATCCTATTTTGCTCCGAACAAATGTCATTGGTTTTTGAAACATAACTCGGTTAATTTTGAAGCTATAGTATCCTACAAAAAAGCATTTTAAAGATAATTTCAAGAGCTGTAAGATCGTTTGCATATAAAACCTTTTAAGTCCTTAGTTTTTTAAAGGGAAAGGATCGAAGGGCTCGAGACAGGTTGTTTTTTTTACTAAAATGGATACTTCAAGCGGCGATATCTCCTTTATTTTTTATGCTATAGGAATAAAAAAAGCATAATATTTGTTGAAAAAGAAGCTACATTTTTGTTGTCTATCATATTTTACAGAGTTATTATATAAATAAGGCAATTTTTTTTGAATAATAAAAAATATGTTTTCAACTTTTACCGTACATTATTAAAAAAATACGCATTCTAAACCGGTCTACCTTCAGGGTCGTAATGGTACAGCGTTTACCGCTCATTTTTCCTTAAAAAATATGAGCAACCCATCTATTTTTGACGATAACTCCTTCAATTTTGCTCTAATTAACTTTTGTAAGTACTCATTTTGAAGGTCTTTTTTGAGTACTATAAAAAACTCCAGGAGCGTTATACACGTAAAATTAATCCTTTTTCTGTTATTTGACGTTGAATACATTGATTCGAGTATTCCCCCCAAAACAAGTCCCCTTCCACTAACCATATTTCGCTTTGTATAGGACGTACAACACTTTTTCGATTTTCTTTGTTTATTTATAAGCTACATTTTTATTCATTACACTTTTTTTAATAATATGCGTAATTTATGAGTTATTCGGGAAAAATGCTTTGAAAAAGTGTTTTTTTTTTCACTCAAAATTCAAGTTTTCAATCGTGAATAACTAAAAAACTATTGATTTCTCGAAAAAATTCTTCGAATATGTTTTGCTCAAAATTTGATTCTCTATCAATTTCCAGTGTTATTTTTGAAAAAAAATTCCATCCCCGAGATCGGTTCGTTTCAAAGAGTTCGGAGGTGAAAAGCTTCAATGATTGTACTAAGTTGAGATTATACATGCTGATTCAAAATTCAGTACAAAGCATTTAGTGGCGTATTTTTGAGATCAAAATAAGATTTTTTTCCTATAAACGTGTATCCACAAATGCTTAGTTTTCGATATACAGGGTGTCACAATTTTTTATTATTTTTTATTTTTTAGGAATAATTTCCAAATAGATTTGAATGTACCCATAAAACTTGGGATACGGGGGTTTTATATATCATTGCTTTTGACGCTGCTTGTAGAGGGCGCCACCTATAAGGGTACGCTTGAATTAAATTGGCCCTAACTTTTTTGCTACCCAGTACATTGACGTTTCGTATTAGTGCGTTTATTCCCCTAACAATTTTAGTTAGAATTAAATGCACACCGTATTTTCAATTATATATTGTGAAACATTTTAAAATTTATTTTGAACTCACGTTTATAGGAAAAAAGTCGTATTTTGCATTTGATCTCAAAATTACGCCCTTAAAATCTTTGTACCTACTGAATCCTCCTGTATATTCTTAAATTTTTTAAAATTATTTGATTCTGATGGCCTGCCATTGGTAAGACTTTTATTTAGTGTTATATTTTTATAAATAACGAATATCTTTAAATTGAAACGTCTTCTTTCTTGGTAAAATAACACTTCTCCTTTGTCTTCGCGATATCGGCGACATATTAATACACCATTTAGCGCATTGCCGCTCAGGAGCGGGATAATGGCTCTACATTACGTTCAGTAGCGGGTTATATATATCATTTTTTAGACGACTAGCTGGTTCGTAACGACAGTCTTACCAACCTAACCACTTGACTTAATAAGCGTCTGATTTATGTAAGGAGAGCGCTGCTTATGGCAACGCTGCTTTATTACTTCGCTGAGGCAGCGCATATTTCACCGACTGCCTTTGACAAAGGGACTGCTTCGAGTCCTGCGATATATCACCGAAAGCATAATCAGGTTTCTTTACAAATTATAATAACACAAATATATTTATAGGATCGAAGAATGTTGCCGATTTTTTTAGACAAAAATAAGCAAAATGTACTTGGATTCTATCTTTTATCTTTTACTCAAATTCATATTGGATTGTTAGTTTTGCAAAATTACTAAAAACATGCAATGAAACTATCATATATTTATTTATGTACCAAGGGAGATACAGGGATGATTATCATCCTAGTATCTCCCGTGGTGCATACAACGTTGTATTTTTTACTTTGACATCTGATTTTATATTTATTTTAAATTTAATAATTAAATGCAAATGAGAATGAAAGCAGTTTTTCAATATACAAACGATGTACCTAAGATGTATCTATAACACCCGCAAATTTGTTGATTATGATCGTTTGATGTTTGATTCTGAGGAAACATATTGAAAAGGCAGAATGGATAATATTCCGGCAATAGTTGCCGCTAAAGCCAAGAAAGACAATGAAGATTTATTGCCTAAAAGCTATTTTACATTGACAATTTATTGATCAATTAATTGATGAAGTCGCTTCGTCAAGAAATTGGACAAGTGCAATGCACCGAATCAGCTGTCAAATAACAAGTTCTTGACGAATTAGAGCTTGTTCTAATTTTCGTCAATTTCTTCGTGAAGTTCGGAAGTACCAACCCAACAGATTTCCAGCCTCAGATCAGTAATGAGGTTATGTTATTGGAATATGTAAATAATTGTGTGGCGTCGTGCTAGTTTTTCATTGTTTTTACTGATTTGTTACTTACAAAAACTAATATTTATATAATATGTGTCAGAACGGTACCGCTGTTGTATCACTACAATTATGGGTGGAAAGATGACATTTTTGAATTTTATTTGCTTCTTTGATTCATTGGTAGAACTGATTCATACGTCAAAAAACTTGACAAAGTCTGTAGCAGTGTAAACCACACTGTTTACCAATAAATTCGTGAATTAATTGATGAAGAACTTCGTCAATTTACTGATGAATAAATTGTCAATGTAGAACAGCTATAAGAAATCTAAATTACTTTATGATAAAGAATATATATGTTTTGAGGCTTGGGCAAGCAGAAATTCAGTGACAGCTGTTAGTGAAACTATAAACGGGAGTATAAACTATAAACTATAACTATATACGAAATATTTCCAAGAACTTTTATCACTTTAAAGAAATATTTATAATTTTTGATAATTTATATTTTTCATGTATCTTTTAGTCAGAATCATTCAGCCCCGACACATTGTGGACAAAGTATTCAATGTTGAAGACAATTTCATCGATTGGAGGCTTATTTGAAGCAAATATCGAAAGGATAGGTTTCTGTTATTGTGGGTTGTTCTAGTAATGGGTATTTTTGAAGGATTAAGAAGAGATGAGTTGGTAAAGCTCTCGCTAGAAGATATAGATGATCGAATCGTTGTTGTAATAAAAATTAACGATACAAAAACTGGAGTACCAAAATCTTTTACAATTGTGGAAGAAAATGAAACGCACGCTCTCCAGTTGTATCAATAGTATATATCTTTGCGACCAAACGAAATTAAAGAACGGCGGTTTTTCTTACATATCGGAATGGTCGATGTACTGCACAACCAGTAAGCAAAATACCTTTGGTAGCATACCGTCCAGGATTGCAAAATATCTCGGTTAGGCAGATGTTAAAATGTACACAGATCATTGTTTGCGTCGTACATTGGTAACTTTTCTCGTAGATGAAGGTACAAATGCGATAACATTGAAAAGACATGGAAAATGGAAAAGTGAAACTGTAACATTAGGATATGTAGAAGATAGCATAATGCAAGAACAAAATATCTCGTTTAATAGCAGTAGTCGAAAGAATTAGTGACGACAATTTTTCTGAATTGATTGTGAAGGAAAATGAACAACATTTATTCGATAGCAAAGAAAATTAAGGTAGTTTTTCTAGTGTTACTGTTAAAGGTTCCTTTTCAAATTGTACTTTCGCTTTTAAAGACGGTTGTAAATAAATTGTTATTAATTTAAAGCAAATTATTGTTAATATATCAAATATTAATGTTTATAAACTTTGTACTTTAATTTGTAAATGCAGGCGATAATATTTAGAATAATATATAGGTTTGAATTTGAAAAAAAATATTAAAAAATAATGAAAAACCCCAGTGAATAATAATTTACTTAGTAAATTATAAAATAATAAAATAAAAAAATGACAATCGACAATCCGTGCTTCATTAATAAATCGTTACATTTGTTGTTAAATGTGACCGGAAAGTCTTTAAAGATTTGTTATAATTAAAACTTTAAACAGGTGGTAAATCCGGGCTAAGCTGCGAGAATGTAAATTGGGGTAAGGCAGGCGCGAAAATGCCTTGGATTATTTCCTAAAGAACCAGGATTATGTGTCTCCGTTGCCAGAATTCCAAATAATAAAGGAAAGCGTTATTCGGTAGCTATTCGAGAATTTGTGAAACGTTAGGCTGTGACATTATGCCATTAAATTTCTGAAAAATCTTTTACTGAAATTAAATAGTTGAAAAACTTATCCCTGGCGAAAATTAAAGTATAAACTGTGGAGAAATTATTCATTTCTAATTTAATACAGTGGAGAAGTTTAGTAGGCTATGTTCTTTATATGTACATAAAAATTGATACATTAAAATACTCAAAATCTTTCCGAGTATGTCGAAATATCTCGAACAATTCGATATATATCGAAAGAAACCGGAATTACTGCAAAATAGTCAAAGTTTCGAAGCAAATTCTAGAATACGTAGAAAACAAAACTGAAATTACGTCGAAAACTTCGAAGTGCTTTAAATTATATTATATTCTAATATCTCGTGATATTTGGAAAACTCATCGAAAAATCTTGACAATAACGGAATGCTTCGAAACATCTCGAAAAATGTCAAAACGGGTTTACGAAATTTCAAAATACGTATCAACCAGTTTAAGGTTAAACAAAATTATAAACATATTAATTATAATTATTAAACATATCCATTAAATTTTAACGCTTCATTTGTTTTAAGGACTAAATGATCAATAAAGGCAATACTATCGCGTCAAACAATACACCCAAATTCTTGCAAGACTCACATCAGGATAATACAGTTATCAACTTTATGGAAAAACTTAAGGTCTTGCATTTCGATGGGTTACGATGTAATATACATATTTTCTATACACCAGGATTTTATTAGTCAACTTCTTTCTGTATGTTATTATAATCATCAAAACTAGTTATAGATGAAAATATTTTTAAATTATCTGCATACAATAATTTACGACAGCTGATTACTTCGTTAATATCATTAATGAACAAAACAAACAGTAACGGGATAAGTGTGGAACCCTGAGGTACTCGGGAGGATGCTACGTAAGTGGTACACTGAAAGAAATGGGCTTATTAAACTGTTTATCTACAATAATGTGTATAGCGCATATTAAAACTTTTATAACCAATATACAACTTTTATTAAAAAAAAGCAATCATCTCCATACTCATTATTCAATCAGTTTAACTGGAAGGTGCTTAATACACCTTATGCATCTATGAAATAAAGGTTATAATGAATTACTTATACATTATTAGGTGTTATAGACTTTAT